>NC_091441.1:112414554-112623863 GCF_964237555.1 Oryctolagus cuniculus | reverse complement strand
CCTCTCTCTGTAACTCTTTCAAATAAATGAAATAAATCTTTTAAAAAATTTACAAAAGATTTATTTATTATTTTAGAGTCACAGTTAAAGAGGGAGAGGAAAGGCAGAGAGAGAGAGAGAGAGGCCTTCCTTCTGATGGTTCACTACCAATTGCCCACAATGGCTGGAGGTGCACCAGTTTTAAGGCAGGATCCAGGAGCTACTTCCAGGTCTCCAATGGGGGTGCAGCAGCTCAAAGACTTGGGCCATCTTCCACTGCTTTCCCAGGCCATAGCAGAGAGTTGGATTGGAAGTGGAGCAGCCAGGACTAGAACCCATGTCCATATGGATGCTGGTGCTTCTGGCAAGGGTGTTAACCCACTGTGCCACAGTGCTGGCCCCAGTTGTAGCGATCTTAAACCTCTTCTGTTCAATTGATTTTTTTTTGTAATTGTTGGAAATGCCATTGATTTCTTCATTTATTGTTCTCATAATTTGCCAGTGATGTAAAACAAAGCTATTAATTTATATCCTTCAACTTTTTTATTAGTTGTAGCACTTTTGGTTATGTCTGTAGGGTGTTCTATGTATAATAAAATATCATCTGCAAAAAATTGGACTCCCTATTTTTCTATTTGGATGGTCTTTATTTCTTATCCTTGCCTGATTTCTCTGGCTAGGGTAACTCTGCTTTTGACCAAGGCAGTTACAAAGGTATGTCTTGGACAAGAAAAAATATATTCTTGATTTTTCTTCTTTTATTAACATTTTTGTTCATGTTAACATTTTTACAAAAATGGACAAATTTCATGTATTTAATGTATACAGTTTTAAGGACATAATGATTCTTTCCTCTCGTTCTCCTTTTTTCTTTTTCTTTTTACATTGACATTCGTTCAGTTTTCTTTATAACCACAAGCTTAGCCATTCACTAAATAAAGAATTGAGGAAGTAGTAAGTAGAAAAACCACTGTTCCTCAAGAGAATAGACAAGGACTGTAAACAATAAAGAATGAACTCCTGACTTTCACAACAGAATGGATGCGACTGGAGACCATTATGATTAGTGAAATAAGCTAGTCTGAAAAATACAACTAACATATGTTTTCCCTGATTGTTGCTAACTATTATACAGAGCACAAAAAAGGATATATATTTGAGACTTCACCTCACCCCAGTTAGAGTGGCTTTCATACAGAAATCAACAAAAAATAAATGCTGGCAAGGATTTGGGGGAAAAGGAACCCAGCACACTGGTGGTGTGCTGATTTTTATACATGGTGAGAGACTGTGTTTAGTTAGATCTTTTGTATGAGGATCGCAAATCCCAACCCTACTTAATGAAAAGATTGTCCTTTCTCCAAACATCTTAGAGCATCCTTGTTGAAGGCCCATTGGCAATAGTTGCATGTGTTTAATTCTAGGGTCTCTGTGTGGTTCCAGTGGTCTGTGTCTTTTTGTGCTATTTTAATTATTGCAGCTTCACGGTACATTTTGAAGCCATGTAGTGTGGTGCCTGCTGCTTTGTTCTTTTTGTTCAGGCTCACTTTGGCTCTTGGGGTTTTTCATAGTTTAGTAGTGTTTATTATTCTCTGAAATATGTTATTGCTATTTCATGGAGATTGTATTGAACCTGTATGTCACTTTGTATAATGTGGACATGTTAATGATACTTATTCTCCGAATCCCTGAACATGGGAATTCTTTCCATTTCTTTGTGTCTGTTTCAATGTCTGCCATTAGTGAATGACGATTCTAATTGTAGAGATCTTTCATAGTACATTAGTTTTACAGTACACATATTGAAAAGTCTTAACTAGCTTTTTAAAAGATTTATTTATGTATTTGAAAGCAGAGTCACAAAGAAGGAGAGAAAGAAAAAGAGCTCTTCCATCTGCTGGTTCATTCTCAAGATGACTACAACAGCAAGGGCTGGACCATGCTGAAGCCAGGAGCCAAGAGATCCATGGGGTTTCCCACATGAGTGGCAGGGGACCAACCACTTTAACCTTGTTTTTTTTTTTTTTTTTTGAGAGGCAGAGTGGACAGTGAGAGACAGAGACAGGGAGAAAGGTCTTCCTTTTGCCATTGGTTCACCCTCCAATGGCCGCTGCAGCCGGCACGCTGCGGCTGGTGCATCGCACTGATCCAAAGCCAGGATCCAGGTGCTTCTCCTGTTCTCCCATAGGTTGCAGTGCCCAAGGACTTGGGCCATCCTCCACTGTACTCCTGGGCCACAGCAGAGAGCTGGCCTGGAAGAGGGGCAACTGGGACAGAATCTGGTGCCCTGACCAGGACTAGAACCCAGTGTGCCGGCACTGCAGGCAGAGGATTAGCCTAGTGAGCCGTGGTGCTGGCCATTTAACCTTATTTTGATGCATTCCCAGACACATTAGTGGGAAGCTGGGTTGGGATGAGGACCAGTGGCTGTATGTGATGCCAACATTGCAACTTGGTAGTGGCTTTACCTGCCCTACCACAGTGCTGGCCCTAGTGGTGAAACCAATGTGTGTGATGATGAAAACCCAAGTGCACTCTTTCATGTATCTAAAGCACATCAGTAAGTGCTGGACCTTACGGTGTTTATGCATGATCTTAACTAGAGATAGGCATGCTTTCGCTCAAGCTGCAGAGGGGAGAACAGCTGTGCCCTTGATTCTTTCCTAACTTGTGCTCTGTCCATTCTCAAGGCCACAAGCACCCACACTGGGACTCAGTGGCCACAGCCCATTCCATGGAGTTTCCGGTGCCCCTTTATTGTGCTCTCTCCCTACATGGCCTCAGACCCCAAATCCATCCTCAAAACTTACCTGTGTTTAGTCACCTAAAGTGTGTAACTCTGCACAAGCTCCAGTTAGTTTGCATCTGCTTTGAAATGGAGGCTTGGGTTTGCCTAATAGTTGTTGTCTATTTAAGTAACCTATTATTTACACATTAATGTATACCAAAGTAAATAGCTTAACAGGAAAAATCTTAACTCCATAAATTTCATTGAACCCACAGAGCACATCCTACAGATAAATGTGAATCATTTTGCAATCAAAACATTTGCTCATCTAAAGCCATGTTAATGATTAATAGGCAGTCAAGCACTTACTCTGCGTATCCCATATGGATTTGAAAGACTTGATCATTCATTTTTCACTATTGATTAGCACAAAAGGACCAATGGTGGCATAGCTGTTGCCCACCAACATCTGGACACACAGACGAACTGGGTCACTCTTGCACAGCATTCCTGAGAAGGAGTAAACAATGCAGTCCGTCAAGTACAGGAGCACAAAGAAACATAAGAGCAGCAGGATGGTCCTGGTGGCCCTGTGCTCTGGGGAGGCTCTTGGAGAGAGGCTGGTGCTGTGAAGGTGCTGGGACCTCCTCTTGTGCCTGCACAGGAGAGTCACCATGTACCCACTTGAGACGGCCATGAGCCCTACAAGGGAGATATCCCTCAAGATCCCCAGCATGGAAAATGTGTGCTTGGGTAAGTAGCTCAGGGGCCTAAGAGAGCAGGATTTAGTGACAAACATAAGATTGTTGGATGAATGATTTGTGGCAGCAACAGCGGTGACTAAGAAATGAGCACTGATGGACAGATTGAAAGCCCATAGGAGGAGAAAGCCACACATGCTGTGAGGGGAGGATGTGTGCTTGAACTTTGCCAGACAGGAGCTCCTGGGGCTGAGGGTGATGGCCAGGAGGATGCTCAGCAGGCAGGTGTTGCACATAGAGAGACCTCGCATCACCTGGTATGAGCAGATGACAACTTTACATGTAATGTCATCCCATAATTCCTGAGATTGAAAAATGTCAGCAGCTATGACCCCCACAGTGATCAGCATCCCCAGGTGGATGAGGGCCAGGTGCCCAATGGCCAGGTTGGTGGGCCTGGGCCTGTGCTTGAGAGGGGATGTGAGGACACGGCAGAGAAGAAGGAAGGTGTTGGCTGCAATCCCAATGCTGACTTGAGAGAAAAACGCATTTCTGACACCAATGAAACTGGACAGTATATTGTCTTCACTCATCTATTTCGGGGACAAACAAACATGTAGTGAATGAAGAAAAAGAACTAGAAGTTACTTATCACAAATATTAGTACCTTTATGACTCTCAGCCACAGCCACTCACTCACGAGGCTGTGTGGAGCAATCCCAGTGCACCATCTTAGCCTGGGAATACTGCAGCCCCCCACACCCTCTCCTGGAAATCACTGTTCCCACCTGCCTACCTGCCAGTCATGGTTGGAACCTGCATCCTACTGCTCGGCTCCCACAGGACCTGGACAGTAAAATTGCCATTATGTGAAAGGTGTTTGCTGAGTTTTACCTTACATTTATTTTTACAAAGTAAAGGGCAAAGAGTTTTTCCCCTTTGAATCTGCAAAATGCTGATAAAGTTCTGGCAGCACAGTAAGAGTGCTGTAATTTTTGGTGATTTCTAAAGAGCACTTTAGGAAAGCACAAATCATCCCTAGTATACAGTAAGTGTCAATAGTATAACCATGGGTCCAGTTAGTCTTATCTCACTGCTATGATAGTTACTTTTGCTTATTTCCAGATAAACACTCTTAATCCATGAGAGACCAAATGTTGGTTAGTATAGGTTCTGAATTTGAATGTCTGATCTGAGTTTTGCTAAATGTGTCACCTTCAAGTGTCACTGAACGCATGAGCCCAAGTCATCTCATCTGTAACTACAGTGAGCGTGTCACTTACTAGAGATGCTGTGTGCAGGGTATTAGGTAAATGTATGAACAAGCACAGTGCCTAGGGAACAGTGGTCTCTGTGGAAACTGCAGCCATGGCTGTCCCTGTGAGGTTTTCCTCATGAGCTCACCTTGACAGAGTGCTGTCCTCTCCTAACTTTCCAGCTCCATCCCAGCCTAGAGGAGCAGGGGGCTGTGAGCACCACAGTAGCAGGCATTGAACACCATCTGTTCCATGGTTCCTTCTCTCTGTGTTCCTGGCTGTGGAAACCGCCGTGACTATGTTCATAGTCTAAGCAGATGGATGATTGCTTTCTATGGAGATTTGATGGGACGCTTCCTCTGCCTGCAACAAGAAGGTGGTTCTAGAAGGTTCTGCACAGGGGCCTGAGCCTTCCTGTCTTCCACATGCCAGGGGGTGCCTGGGACCCAAGTGTTGAGTGTATACTGGAGAACTTGGTGATGAGCTACTATGTATGCTTCCCCTGTGCAGTGTTCCCATACATTTGCTTCCAATCTTAGAAGTTTGTGGCATATCATAGCATTTAAAAAGCCCAACATGTTTCACATCTGTATCATCTGAAAATCAGAATGTCAGGCTGAATTGCATCCACAGCAAATTACAGTGTTGTAGTCTATCAACTGTGTTGCTAAGGAGAAGCAGAAGGGTTTAAACAATATTGGTGTTCTGCATTTAAGAATTCTAGAACATGTGGGAATTGAGTCTAAACCTTGGAATATTTCCAATTTTCTACCATGGAAATTCCATAGTAGCATTTTGAACAGTGGACCTTTGTTCTCAGAGAGTTCTGAAACCAGACTTTGCAAGTGCCTGTAAACCCGGCTGCACTATATGCCCCTTCAGTTTTGTGTCCTAGAGCTCACAGTGTCACAGAATTTCTGCAATTACAGGACGCAGGAGCTCTAATAAGAGGGTTCATGGTATCCATTCCCACCCCCAGAAAACTGACCTGTCCCCAGGGTGAGCCTCTAGCATGGCAGAGATTGGCTGTAGCTCCACCTGAGCAAGCTGAGTCTGGTGCTTTGGTGGAATAAGGAGAAGGAGGCTATGAGGCTCCCTTCCCATGGTAAGTGAATTCCTCTCCCCCCGTATTATATTTTGTCTGGACTGAAAGTCTGTGGGGATGATGTAGTTCTCCCTCAGATAAAAATTGCCAGGGGCACAAGGGTTTCTGCAGCCTCCACTCAACTTGCTCTGGGAAAATGGCGTTTCCCTACTGGTGCCATGAGCTTTGGAGGGAGGAAAGGAGGAAAACAACATGGCGTTCCTTCATGGAGCTAAGTGGATGCCTGGGCTGCTGCCAGCTCTCCTGGCCACACTCACAGTCAACAGGGACTGCAGAGCTCTCCCTCATCCCAAGTCACCAGTGACCCATGGGCTTCTGCAGCCTCCTCTCATCTCACTATGGGAACGAGGCATTTTCCTCCTGGCCATCATGGGAGTCGCTGGTGGTGTACTGCTAATTGCAGCCTGTTTGTACAGTGTCCTTATTGCTCCATAGATGATCCATTCCATTTTGTGAGTTTTCCGCTGAAAATTTCTCTCCTACTGGTTTATGGGAATGTATTGGTTTCTTTGCTGGTATCAGTGTGCCTTCTCCCTTTGCAGACATGTTGGATGTCCTCTGCATCTCTTCATTAGAGAAATGTCATCCTAACCAAAATTTGATGGAGGTACAAAGTGGACATTTGGTGTGTTATTACATCATTAGGGTAGACCAATTGTCAATTTGAGTAATACCCTAATAAGAACTCTCGAGAGCTCCCACAGCCCTTCTGCAATAAGACATGGTGAGGAGTTGGCTATATATGGAACCGACACTAAGTTTCCTGACACCTTGATCTTGGGCTTGGCAGTATCCAGGAATATGAGTAATAAATGTTTGTAAGCCACCAAGTCTATGGGGTTATGTTACAGCAGTGATTTTAGAGTAGGAAAAGATTGTTTACCAAGTGTTGGAGATTATTTTTTCATGATTTATAAGCACTCTTATTAGAAATAAGTCTGTTATCAGACTTATGGTATGTAAATTTTTCCAACCATACCTTGGGTTAGTTTTGGTTTCTTTGGTAATGTATTTTTTATGCTTTTTTATTTAGTAAATATAAATTTCCAAAGTACAGTTTATGGAGTACAATGGCTTCCCCCCCAATAATTTCCCTGCCACTCACAACCCTCCCATCTCCCACTCCTTCTCCCATTCCATTCACAATAAGATTCATTTTAAATTATCTTTATATACAGAAGATTGATTTAGTATATATTAAGTAAAGATTTCATCAGTTTGCACCCACACAGAAATAAGAAGTGTAAAATACTGTTTCAGTACTAGTTATAGCATTACTTAACATTGGACAACACGTTAAGAACAGATCCCACATGAGAAGTAAGTACACAGTGACTCCTGTTGTTGACTTACCAATTTGACACTCTTGTTTATGGCGTCAGTAATTTCCCTAGGCTCTAGTCATGAGTTGCCAAGGCTATGGAAGCCTTTTGAGTTCGCCGAGTTCGATCTTATTCCAACAGGGTCATAGTCAAAGTGGAAGTTCGCTCCTCCCTTCAGAGAAAGGTACCTCCTTCTTTGATGGCACGTTCTTTCTACTGGGATGGAACAGAATAGAAACACCAGTAATCAATCCAAACATCTACAGCCAACTTATATTTGATCAAAGATCTAAAAGCAATCCCTGAGGTAAGGACAGTCTGTTCAATAAATGGTGCTGGGAAAATTGGATTTCCACGTGCAGAATCATGAAGCGACAACCCCTACCTCTCACCTTACACAAAAATTCACTCAACATGGATTAAAGACCTAAATCTATGACCTGACACCATCAAATTATTAAAGAGCATTGGAGAAACCCTGCAAGATATAGGTACTAGTAAAGACTTCTTGGAAAATACCCCAGAACCACAGGCAGTCAAAGCCAAAATTAACTATTGGGATTGCATCAAATTGAGAAGTTTCTGTACTGTAAAAGAAACAGTCAGGAGAGTGAAGAGACAACGGACAGAATGGGAAAGATATTTGCAAACTACGCAACAGATAAAGGGTTGATAACCAGAATCTACAAAGAGATCAAGAAACTCCACAACAACAAAACAAACAACCCACTTAAGAGATGGGCCAAGGACCTCCATAGACATCTTTAAAAAGAGGAATTCCAAATGGCCAACAGACACATGAAAAAATGTTGAAGGTCACTAGCAATCAGGGAAATGCAAATCAAAACCACAATGAGGTTTCACCTCACCCCGGTTAGAATGGTTCACATTCAGAAATCTACCAACAACAGTTGCTGGAGACGATGTGGGGAAAAAGGGACACTAACCCACTGTTGGTGGGAATGCAAACTGGTTAAGCCCCTATAGAAGTCAGTCTGGAGATTCCTCAGAAATCTGAATATAACCCTACCATACAACCCAGCCATCCCACTCCTTGGAATTTACCCAAAGGAAATGAAATTGGCAAACAAGCAAGCTGTCTGCACATTAATGTTTATTGCAGCTCAATTCACAAGAGCTAAGACCTGGAACCAACACAAATGCCCATCAACAGTAGACTGGATAAAGAAATTATGGGACATGTACTCCATAGAATAGTATACAGCAGTCAAAAACAATGAAATCTGGTCATTTGCAACAAGATGGAGGAATCTGGAACACATTATGCTGAGTGAATTGAGCCAGTCCCAAAGGGACAAATATCATATGTTCTCCCTGATTGGCAACAACTGAGTACCAAAGGGGAAGCCTTTTGAAGTGAAATGGACACTATGAGAAACCATGAATTGATCAGCTCCTGTGCTGACTGTTGATGTACAGTGTAATACTTTATCCATTTTAGTATTTTTCTTTGTTTTTTTCTAGTACTATTGGTTAAACTCTGTAATTAACACACAATTATTCTTAGGTGTTTAAATTTTAACTGAAAGGTGATCCTCTTAAATATAGCAGTGGGAGTAAGAGAGGGATGAGATGTACAATTTGGGACATGCTCAATCTAACTTGCCCCAAATGGTGAAGTTAGAAATGTGCCAGGGGATTCCAGTACAATCCCATCAAGGTGGCAGGTATCAATGCCATCTCACTAGTCCAAGTGATCAATTTCAGTTCACAATTGATCACACTGATAGGTCTAAGAGTAAAAGGGATCACACAAACAAGACTAGTGTCTGCTAATACTAACTGATAGAATCAAAAAGGCAGAATCTTTTCTTTATGTTTTACTGTGGAGAGTTGACCTACAATGTGTTGTGGTGAAAATCTTTCCTGTCATTTCTGTTAGGAGTTCTCTGTGCTTCCTCTACTTTGTCATCCCTTTCTTTGTCCAAATTAGCATGTTTTCTGTAATTATTTCACTAAAATGCTTTCTAATCCATTCTCTCATCCATGCCTTTAGGAAATCCTAAGACACATATGTTGGGTTTGTTTGATACTATCCAATAAATGTCCAACAATGTTTTTTTTAGTTTTCTATTTTCTTTTTATTTGTTTAGGTCTTACTGTAAATTTCCCAGTGATTTGTCTTTTAACTGGGATTTTCTTTCTTCTGCTCACCGAGTCTGATGTTAAGGCTTTCTACTACTTTATTTATTCAAATCTATTGAATTCTTCATTTCTAATATATCATTTTGATTTTCCTATCAAATCTGAATCTCATAGGAAAGTTTTTTATTTGTTATATATGGATTATTTCATGCATTTACTTATGATTACTTATAAGCAATCCTACAATCAATTTATTGAATTCCATTTCTGGAATTTCTTCAATCTCTTCATCTTCACATTCTAATATTGAAGTGCTGGGTTCCTTTGGGGGCAACTTGTTGTCTTATTCTTGTTTCTTGAATTTCTATGCTTATTTTTAGGCATTTATCAGGATACCTGTGGGTTTTTTTCTCTCTGTGATGGCTTTTATCTTAGGACTATACCTCTGTGGCTTAGTGAAGTGTCTGTTCTTACAGTGAATACCCAGAGGCATGTGCTGGGTGTGCCCAGGGAACACTGTTCAGTGCTTTAGGGTGAGGGGAGTGTCCAAGCTGACACCCAAGTTGGGCATGATGACTTCCTCTCCTTCAAGGAGACCAGTACCTGAACATTTGCCCCAATGAGTGCAATATTCATCCATGCTGCCACAAGAACCACACAGAGGATCTGTGCCATCCTCAGTGTGAGCCTGGATCCCTCATCAGTGACCCTCACCAGGGAATGAGGAAGCCCTGAGCATATGGATCCACCCACAGTGACTGCCCATTAACCAAGACAGGGCCTGTGCCCTTTAATGCAGCCACAGTTCCAGCACACAGGACTCCCACAGTCATGAGCATCCAACCCCCATCAATTCTCCCAACTAGACTCAGGCATTTCCTCTCAACTGGTTACTGGGTGCACAGACAAAAGGTGGTGCAGCCGTTGCTTAGGTCCAAAATGGGACCCACCCTCTCTGTCAATTGTGGGACACTGGTGCCAGGTGGTTGTGGAGAGAGAAATGTGCTTGCCTTTTTTTCCCTCTAGTTTGGCAGGTATGTTGTCCACAACAAGATTCCCAGCCAGGCTCATTCAAGGCTCTTCCCACAGCTTTATCACCAGTGTCTTGGATGCTGCAGTCTGGTCTCACCTCACTCTCCAAAAATGGTTCTGAGGCTCTCTGCTGCTGGGATCCTGAGTTGCACAGGTCCTCACTCTCCATGCAGAGCTACATTGTACTTGCAATTTGCATGGAGTTTCCCCTGTTTTCTTCCTAGCTTTTCCCTGATACTGCACTCTCTTCACTTTTTTCTAACTATCTTCCCCTAGACTAGAGCAGCAAGCTGTCTTCCTATTCCTCCATCTTGTATCTACAGCTCAGCTTTTTCATTTCTACAACTAAAATACTTGAGAGGGGCTTTTTGATGGGGTTTTATTTCAGCTCATAGTCTGAAGGTTCCTAGTCCAAGGTTGGACTACTGCCATGGTTCTGACATCTGGTGTGGCCTTTCCAATTTGGAAGAATTTTCTGTCTTTTTCTTGTGTAAATGTACTGAATAGGATTAATGAATAATGCAGAGTTGAAGCAGCAAGAATGAGCATTTTTCTTTTTTTGTGTTCATTATCTTACAAGGAAGTCTTCCAGTGTTTCACAAGTACCATGTTAACTGTTTTTTTTTTCATAAATGTGGCTTGTCTGATGAGTGCATTCCCTTCTATTCTGTTTTTGTTGAATTATTCTTAATATGAAATGTACTGCCTTTGTCCAAGAACATTTCTGAATCTCTTCAGATAACCATGTGGTTTTATTCATTCTATTATCATGAGATACTACTTCAGTTGTATTTTGCAATTGTAGAACCAGCTTCATATTACTCAGATAAATCCCGTTTGGTCATGGAGTCTTTTTCTTTTAATACACTGCTGGTTTTGATTGGCTAGTAAGTTGTTGAAACTGTTGCATCTGTGAATTGTCTCTAGAAATACTTATATCAGCTTTTGGAATCAGTGACTTACCAGTCTTACAGAATGAGCTGGCAATTGTCCCCTCCTTGTACTTCAATCATTTTGTGACACCCTGAGAGATTGGTGCAATGATTTGGATGTTGCCCATGTGTGTCCCCACAATGTTGATTGTTGGAATCCTGGTTCCCAGAGTGTAGATGTTAAGATATGCTTGGACTTTTAATATTGGGATCTTGTGGGAGGGAGGTCATGGGGTCATTGGTTGCACTGCCCTTGGAGGGCTGCCTCTGAATGAGCGATTTGTTCCCTGGAGCTGAGTTATGATGAAAGCACAGGACCAGCTCCCAGATCTCTGTGGCTTGTTTTTTAACCAGATGGTCTACGTCTCTTGCTTGAACTCCTACCACTGTGATATCATTCTCCATTAGGTCCCCTTCTGAGGCAAGCTGATGCTGGTGCCAGGCCCTTGAACCACCAAATCATGAATTAAATGATCCTATAATTTTATAAATCATTCATCCATGTGTATTTTCTTACAGTGATGGAAAACAGACCTTTATGCAAACCATTGGTATAGATCCTTATAATTCTGATAGAATCAATCAGTGAATTCATCTGTCTTTAGTCTCACCAGTCTGTAGTAAAGATTTGCATACTATTTTTCATTTGACGTATTGAATATTTCATTTCCAATATTTCTTTGACACTATGCCTTTCCATAATTCCTCATCTGTGCAGTGTACTGATTCCCTTGTGTCATTTAACTGCTTGTGTTGTTGAGTAAGCTTACAGTCTTTCTTTGAATTCTTTTTCAAAATCCTCTAGTCAGTCTCTCTTTCTTCATAATATTTGCTCAAAGAGAGACAGGTTACGTATTAATAAACAGGTAAACACCTACTCTCCTTCTCACACATGGATTTGAAAAACTTGATCATTTGTTTTTCGGGATTTATTAGGACCAAAGGACCAATCATTGCATAGCCATTGCCCACCAACAGCTGGACACACAGGCGCACTGGGTCACTCTTCCACCACATCCCTGAGAATGAAAACACAATACAGTCCAACAAGTATAGAAAAACAAAGATGCGCATGAGCAGCAGGATGGTCTGGGTGGCCCTGTGCTCTGGGGAGGCTCTTGGAGAGAGGCTGCTGCTGTGAAGGTGCTGGGACCGCCTCATGTGTCTGCACAGGAGAGTCACCATGTACCCACTTGAGACAGTCATGAGCCCTACAAGGGAGACATCCATGAAGTTCGCTATTATGGAAAATGTGTGCTTGGGTAAGTATCTCTGGGGCCTAAGAGAGCAGGACTTAGTGACAAACATAAGACTGTTGGACGTACGATTTGTAGTGGCAATGATTGAGATTAAGAAATGTGTGCTAATAGACAAATTTAAGACCCACAGGATGAGAAACCCACCATGGTTGTGATGTGAGGATGTGTGTTTGAACTTTGCCAGACAGGAGCTCCTGGGGCTGAGGGTGATAGCCTGGAGGATGCTCAGCAGGCAGGTGTTGCACATAGAGAGACCTCGCATCACCTGGTATGAGTAGATGACAACTTTACATGTAATGTCATCCCATAATTCCTGAGATTGAAAAATGTCAGCAGCTATGACCCCCACAGTGATCAGCATCCCCAGGTGGATGAGGGCCAGGTGCCCAATGGCCAGGTCGGTGGGCCTGGGCCTGTGCTTGAGAATGAAAGGACATGGAAGAGCAAATGAATTGCATTGGCTGTGATCCCAATGCAGACTTCAAACTAAAAGCCATTTCTCACAGCCATTAAACTTAAAAGTATATTCTTGTTACTCATCTTTTTGAGAAGAGAAAAACCATTTAGTACACATCTGAGGAAAAGTTAAGAAAAATTATTTATTGCAAATATTACCAACTTACCAGTCTCCTCCACAGCTTGCACCTTCATGAGAATATCTGAATCGACTCCATTGCACCGCTGTTCACCTGTGCACATTGCAGTCACCTCACACTATTCTAGAAGCCACTGTGTTTCTAGTTACACACTTGCCAGTTATAATTAGGTAGTATATTCCATTACAGGGCTCAGACAGGACCTGGAGAATACAATTGCAATTATTAAAAATGTTTGCTCATTTTTATTTTAGTTTTAGCTTTTCAGAGTCACGTCAATGAGTTATTTCTTTTGCATCTGCAAAATTATAATTAATTTCAGGACACATAGTAAGAGTGCTATTATTTTTGATGAACTTAAATGAGAATTTTAGGAAAGAAGTTAGACCCTTGATGCAGTAGGTCTCAAGGGTATATCAGTGTACATGTTTTTCATGTTTGTTTATTTTGGTTCATTTATTTCCATAGAATTATTCTTAAATAGGAGACCAAGTGGTGGCTAGTGTAGCTTGTGCGTTTAAATCTAAAATCTGACATTGTAAGTTGTGACCATCAGCTGTCACTTAATACATGAGCCCCAGTTACCTCATCTGTAACTGCAGGTAAGCGTGTCACTTGGCACAGACGCTGTGTGTGCAAGGGTATTAGGTAAATGCACGAACAGGCATAGCACCTGGGCGACAATGGTCTCTGGGAAAACGGCAGCCACTGCTGTCCCTGTGAGGTTCTCCTCCTGAGCTCCCCTTGAGAGAGCGCTGACCTCTGAACTTGCCAGCTCTGTCCCTGCCTGGAGGAGCAGGGGGGAGTGAGCACCACAGTGGCAGGTACTGAATGCCCTCTGCTCCATGGTTCCTTCCCCATGTGTTCCTGGCTTGTGGAAACCACAGCGAGTATGTTCACAGTCTAAGTGAGGGATGATTGCTTTCTACAGAAATGATGGGACACCTCTTCTGCCTCCAAGTAAACTATGTTCTCTGTGGGGGCCTGAGCCCTCCATTCTTCCCCACAGCTCAAAGTCAAAAACAAAACAAAACAAAACAAAAAAAAAACACAAAACTTTGCACTCTGTGTGCTTGAAGGGCCTTTAATTTTATCATGAGAATGCATCATGTGAAAAAATTGTGTACAGAGTTCAAGGTGTTTTGTGCCAAACTAAACTTATCTTTTAACGCAAACTTTTTCGTGAACTTTTTTTTTTTTTTGGACTGGCAGAGTGGACAGTGAGAGAGAGAAACAGAGAGAAAGGTCTTTCTTTGCCCTTGGTTCACCCTCCAATGGCCGCCTCGGGCAGCGAGCTGCGGCCAGCGCACCTCGCTGATCCGAAGCCAGGAGCCAGGTGCTTCTCCTGGTCTCCCATGGGGTACAGGGCCCAAGCACTTGGGCCATCTTCCACTGCACTCCCTGGCCACAGCAGAGAGCTGGCCTGGAAGAGGGGCAACCAGGACAGAATCCGGCGCCCCGATCAGGACTAGAACCTGGTGTGCTGGTGCCGCATGGCGGAGGATTAGCCTAGTGAGCCACAGCGCCAGCCCGTGAACTTCTTAAAATTGCTTTGTGCAAGCCTTGATTCCGTTCAGATTTTAAAATAAAATTGAAACTTAGAAATACATGTACATTATATTATAAAACTGATGAAATAGCATGTCTTATCATAGGTAAATTGCAAGTGTGACTGCTATATGCAGTTTCTCAGGGAATCATGTAGGAAAGGCAGGACATACAATGCCATGAACTTGGTTTCATATCAGAAACCCCAGTTGAGGTGCAGCCTTCTTCAAAACCACTACCAGAGTCTTACGTATACAGTAGGGGACATCCTCCAGAAGGAGCTAGAAATTTTTCCGTCTTTTCTCATAATGGTTATTAAATTAATGTTCCCAGTCACAGTTGCTCCCGAGAATGGCCAGTGGCTTAGATCTCAGTCCACCTTCCCAGCAGTCTCCACCCTGTGCTGAGCACACACCACTGTTACCAGGGGAACACACAATCCAAATAACTACATTTTATATTTCTATTCACATACTATGAGGAAGGGAATAGAAAGCTAATATGCTAGCTCTTTCTGGCTGATATTTCATTAGAAAAAGTATTCTGCAAGCAATGGTCATAGCGAGTGCTCCCCAGCCATGCTCCTCACACACACTCCTGACAAGCATAGCACAGGCTATATTATAAGACAGCAGGAGGAGCCAGGAGACCCTCTCAGATACAGCTCTGATGGCCTGGGAAAGCAGTAGAAGATGGCCCAAATTCCTGGGCCCCTGTACCTGTGTAGGAGACCTGGAAGAAACTCCTGGCTCCTTGCTTCAGATCAGTTGAGCTCTGACTGTTGTGGCAATCTGAGGAGTGAACTAGCAGGTGGAAGACCTCTCCCTCTCTGTAATTCTGCCTTTTCAATAAAATAAATAAATCTTTAAAAATGGAAAGAAGTGTCTAAGAGAAATCCACATTTCCTTGAGCACTGACCTCCAGGAGCTCTTAGATCTGATGCTGCAGGCTGAGTTCATCCAGCAACAGATGAACACCGTGAAGACTCCTCTTACCACTGGATCAAGACAGCAGTCACTTCAGACAGCTGTGTGCTGCATGGACCCAACTCAGAGCCAGTGCAGTGCTACATGGCACCATCAAGTGGGCCAGAAATTGTGAAAATGCTGGGGTCAGTTCACCCATCGGTGGTCATGATGGAAGTGTAGGAGTAACAGGATGAAAACGCTCAGAAGATCTCAGTTGAAGCTTGCGGACTTTTTAATTAAAAATTTATTTTTTTCATTTGAAAGGTGGAGCTACAGAGAGGCGGAGGTAGAGAGAACGGTGTCCCATCCAATGGTTCACTTGCCAGATGGCTGCAACATATGGGAATGCTGGCACTGCAAGCTGGGGTTTTAACCTGCTGTGCCAATGCGCCAGCCTCTCAGTGTAATTTCAGCTTCATTTCCACATATTCTAGTTTGGAATTTCCTTACTGCCTAAGAGCTGACTCCATGAACTTGAAATTTGTGCACGTGAAGGCAGAAGAAGAAAGATCTTTAAGAGCAATACTGGTAGACATTGTATAGGAAAGAGGGGATTAACTGCAGGTAGAATAGTTTTAAACAAAGATCTTCATTTCCTTCTAAAGGGTTACATTATTTCTTTAAAAGGAAACTGTAAAAGGCACTTGAAAATCATAGTTCTAACATTTTCATGGAGATCAAAGAACCAACGCTTGGGGCTGGCACTGCTGCCACCTGCAGCGCTGGCATCCCATATGGGCTCCAGTTGGTGTCTGTGCTATTCCACTTCTGACCCAGCTCTCTGCTATGGCCCGGGAAAGCAGTGGAAGATGGCCCAAGTCGTTGGGCCCCTGCACCCATGTGGGAAAACCGGAGGAAGCTCCTGGCTCCAGACTTTGGATAGGCACATCTCTAGCCATTGCAGCCAATTGGGGAGTGGGCCAGCAGATGGAAGACCTCTCCCTCTCCATCTCACTCTCTATATCTCTTCTTCTCCCTCTGTGTAACTCTTTGAAATAAATAATTTTTTTTAAAAAAAGCAACACTAATAATTTTGAATGAAACTCAGAATTAAAGCTGGTTCCTTCCAGGTAAAAGTGTGGTTATGAGTGAGCACCATTTTAGTCTACAGCAATCAGAAAACGTATGCTTTGAGAGTTGGTTAACAAGCAAATGACAGTTATCAAATCCAGATATGAATTGGAAACAAAAAAATGAGTGCTTTATAAAAATGGACTAATTTTGGGAGTTGCCAAATTAAAAGACCAAATATCCTAAGAAGACAGTTTTCCGTTGTGTCACAACAGAGAACACTCCTTAGCTGTGGAGGGCAGCTGGAGCCCACATCTCTTCTAGGGCTGCTACAAATCTCACTGTAACCCAGATTTGCCCCCTTTAAACCCCCTGCCTAGGAACTCACCCGCCCTGATTTCCCATCCATGGAATAAAGAGCCACTTACCCAGGATGACAGCTGGCGGATTCCATGCACCTGAGGGGAACTTGTAGAGTTTTAAGGAAAAGACATCCTGATCTCACCTCTCTGTGGATTGTCATCGAGGTGTTTGGAGAAAAGTGACAGGTTCCGCTGGGGAGCACAGATCACGGAGTCCCCAGTGGATGCCATTGCATGTCTCTGCATTTTCCTTCATTCTTTCTTGGATAGTAGCAATCTGGGCAGAGCTGTGCTCAAAACTTCCCTCTGAGTTACCTGACACAGGTGTGAGTTACAGGAGTCCTGGCTGCATAAAAAATATCACGTTTTCTGATCTTGGTCCTGAGAGCACTTTATTTCCAACCAAGTCTACACTGTGCAGTGACCCTGCACTGGCTGAAAGACCCCTGATGCCCTCCGTGAGTTCCAGGAAGCTGAAGGTTCTCTGCCTACAGTGGTGGGGCAGCCTGGTCCTGACATGCACTCATACATGCGGTACCTGGTCTCCATGCAGCATTACTTGTGTAATCCGTATGTCCAAGCTCTTAGTTTCAGGTTTCAAGCTGTGTCTCAGACTAAATGAGAAATAAAAATCTCTTTTATGGCCGTGAGTTAAGGTAGGCAGCTTTCCTTGGAGCCCATTTCATCATTTTCATCCTCTAGAGCTCCCTCCTGTGGCGGCACATGTGATACAAATACAGCCTCTGCCTGGTGATGGTGCAGACCCTTCAGGAGGTGAAGCTCACACCTCTACACACAGACAGGGACCTGTGCACTCTGTGGCTGATGCACTGAGAAATCAATGCCCTCAGCCCTCGAGGGCCAGGAAAATAGGGGCTGGGTGATGATGGGGCAGTGGGGAGAGGCAGGATTCCCTGGCATTGCAGGAACACCAGGCTTCAGATGTGATTGTGCTCCCAAAGTAGAGATGTCAGCCACGGGGATCTGGAGTGACTCCTTGATCATTTTATGAAATTCGTCAAGAAGGGAATCACTTACAGGATGAAATTTGTCTATTCAGTAGTTCAATGAGACAAAATGCCCAGGAAACACTGTTAGTCACCCAGTGTGTCCACCAAGCAGAGCAGTGAGACTGTGGGTTTAATACAAGTGCTATGAAAACATGTGTCCGGCAGTAGCCTGGGCTCATTCCAGCTATTATAGGCATGATCCACCACCCCATTCTGCCCTGGCTTTCCTTGATCAGGGACATGGCTCATTGGTTCTGTGGCTGCTGATTGGACAGACTCAGTGCCTCTGAGTGGGGCATGTGGGTGGTGACCCCTTGCCAAGCAGTGAAGTACTGTTCTCCTTCTGCACATCCAGATGACTCAGCAGCTGACTGAGTTGGCTTTTACTTAGCAGCTACCTGCCAGCAATAAAATTGAGAAATCTAGTTTTGCTCTTATTCCCAAAGATTGGACAGGTTATTTTTTCTGTCACTTTATGCCTTTATTTTTAAAGCTTAAATGGCCTTATACCTTATTATGGCATACATGGCTGCTATGAGATTCCTCATTGCAAGACTATGGGTGAGATCACCAGGGCACCTGTGGGCTTAAAATAAGCTCCAGAGATGGGCACCTGAAAGAGCACCAGAAATGCAGTTACAGGTTTTGGGCAGCCTGGATGATTTTTTAAAATTATCACTTGAAAAGTAGAGATCTCCCATCCTCTGTATCATTCTCCAAATGCTTATAACAGCTGAGGCTTGGCGGCACCAAAGCCAGACCCTGGAATGCAATCCATGTCTCCTGCAAGAGTAGCAGGGATCAAATTGCATGAGTTGCCACCAGTGCCTCTCAGCAGGAAGCTAGCATTGGAAATGGAATGAGAACTCAAACCCTGACCTTCTGACGTGGGATGTGGACATCACAACTGACATCTTTACTGCTGCATGGAACACCTGTCCCATTGAAAAATAATATCTATGGGGTACCATGTGATAATTGAACATATATATATATATATATATATATATAGTTGCATAGTATTACATTCAGGATATGCATTCCTAAAACATCTTTTCTCCATGGTGAAAACATGTAAAATCTGTATCTATATATCTATCTCTATCTATCTACATATATAGTATACTATTGCAATCTGTTGTCACTCTGTTGTGCCATAGAATAGCATATGTGCTTAGTCCTATCAACATATAATAGCAGTTTGGCAGCTCTGACCCCAAACCCCATCCTGCCCAATCTCTTGTTGCCATCATTATATTTCAACTGGGAAGGGATCTACTATTTTTAGATTACAGATACAGGTGAAATAATGGAAATGGCCTTTTTATGCTTGGCATATTTCATTTAACATAGTAACCTACAATTCCATCCATCTTGTTATAAATGATATAATTTTAGCTTTATATTGCTGAATAACATTCTGTTACATACAAATACAGTTTTTAAATATTTAAGATACAATTTTCATTTATTTGAAAGGCAGAGTTAAAGAGGAGGAGGAGGAGGAGGAAGTGTGGGGGGGGATAAAGAGACAGAAAGAGAGAGAAACAGGTATTGTCCATCTCCTGGTTCATGCCACTAATAGCCATCATGGCAGGGGCTAAGCCAGGGTGAATCCAGTAGCTTGGAGCTAGTGTCAGCTCTCCCACATGTGTGCAGGGGCCCATGCCCTTGGGCCATCTTGTGCTGTTTTCCCAGGCATATTAGCAGGGAACAGAATTGGAAGTGGAGAAGTCCTGTCTGAAACCAGCACCTCTGTGGAGGTTTAACTCATTGTGCCATAGTGCTGGCCCCATAAATACACTTTCTTGATCCATTCATTTCTTGATGGACACTTGAATTGTTTCCCTATCTTGACTGTCATGAAGATGGCTGTAATAAACACTAGTGCAGATGTCTCTTCACCAGACTGACTTCATTTCTCTTTCATACATGACCATGTGTGGAATTGCTGGGTCCTAGGGTAGTTCTAGTTTTCAGAAGGACCTGCATACTGTTTCCCACAGTGGCTGAACAAACTACATTCGCAGTGGTATTGACCGTATTCAGTGGTTCCCCTTTTCCTACATGCAGCGCTTGTTATCGTTTGTCATTTTGATAGCAGCCAGTGTAGCAGGAGTGAAGCGCTGTCTCACTGTGGTTTTGATTTACATTTCCCAGTTGATGAGGAACGTGCAGCATTTCCATGAACCTGGCAACTCCTGTGTTCTGCTTTGAAAAATAACCATTTAGAGCTACTGCCCTTCTCAAAGTGGGGTTATTTGGCTGTTTTGCTATTGTGTTTTAAATATTAGGATTATCAACCCCTTTTTGCATGTATACCTTGAAAATCTCTTCTCACATTGTGTAGGTTCTCTTGACGCTTTTGAGCATTTCCTTTGCAGTGTGAAAGCCTTTTAGTTTCTTGAAATCTTACTGTCTAGTTTTGCTTCTCATTCTTCTGGGGTCTGACCCAGTAATTCCTGGTCCATGACAATGCCCTGAAGCAATCCCTCCCGTGTCACAGTGTCAGCGCATACATTGGATCTTTGATCCATTTTGTGCTTTTTTGCACATGGTAAGGAGTAGGGTCTAGTTACATTGTCTGCATTTGCATATACAATTTCCTAACTCCAATGTATTAGAGACTGTCTTCTCACCATGTATGGAGAATGTCAAAGATCAGTTGACTGTATTCATTTCCAGGGTCTGTATTCTGTTCCACTGGTCTACCTGTCTGCTTTAATTACTGTAGCTTTGTAGTATATTTAATGGTTATTTCTTGTGGTACTTTCTGCTTTGCTCTTTCTGTTTTAGATAGCTTGGCTGTTAATCTGCTTTCCCTACTAATAACATATTAGCATGATGTCCTTTGCCCATTTCTGAACTGTATGCTGGTTGTTTAAAAATTATTAATATAAAGAGAACAGCAGATGTCCTAAATAGCACTCAGGCCTCAGAATCAGCCCTAAAGGCATTCGGATCTGGCTGAAAAGCCCATGAGAGTATTTCAGGCATGGAAAGCCAAGACACTCTGGCAAAAGATCTCTGTGAGTGAGATCCCAGTGGAAAGAACAGGTCTTCAAAGAAGGAGGTACCTTTCTCTGAAGGGAGGAGAGAACCTCCACTTTGACTATGACCTTGTCTAAACAAGATAAGAGTCGGAGAACTCAGAGGGCTTCCATAGCCTTGGAAACTCATGACTGGAGCATAGGGAGATTACTGATGCCATAGACAGGAGTGTCAATTGGTAAAGTCAACAACAGGAGTCACTGGGCACTTGCTCCTCATGTAGGATCTCTGTCCTTAATGTGCTGTGCATTGAGATTTAATGCTATAACGAGTACTCAAACAATATATTTCACTTTGTGTTTCTATGGGGGTGCAAACTGTTGAAATCTTTACTTAATGCATACTAAACTGATCTTCTGTTAAAAAAAAAAGAAAAGAAAAGAAATTATCAATTCCCAACTTGACTCTCACTGGGATTAAACATGACAATAGGTCTGATCTGATTTCATCATCATTTAAAGAAAATCATCTATTATTTTTCACTTTATGTTTCTGTGTGGGAGCAAACTGTTGAAATCCTCACTTAATGTATACTAAGCTGATCTTCTGTATATTAAGATAATCAAAAATGAATCTTGATGTGAATGGAAGGGGAGAGGGAGTGGGAAAGGGGAGGGTTGTGGGTGGGAGGGACGGTATGGGGGGGAAGCCATTGTAATCCATAATTCGTACTTTGGAAATTTATATTCATTAAATAAAAGTTAAAAAATATATAAAGAGAACATATTTCATGTAGTTCATAGATACAATTCTAATAGTATCACAAAACTTCACTTCTTTCTTCCTTCAAATTTTTCCATTTTAATTTTTGTTAAAACATATTCCTAATTTACCTTATAATCACATAGTGGATGCTCCACTAAACAAAAACATCAGCTAGTAAAAAACAGATCACCATTAAGCAGGAATATAGGGAAGAGGTGTAAATAGTTAAAAAGATCCCAATATATCAGTTTCACTCATACACATTTTTTTGGTACTCTCTATGTTAGCTGCCTCAACTCAGAGAAAATAGGTGACATGTGTATTTTTGGATCTTGATTAATTCACTAGACATTGGTATCTAGTTGTTTCCTTGTATCCATTTTTTTTTTTGCAAAAGACAGGTTTTAATTGGCTTTTATGGTTGAGTAGTATTCCATCATGTATGTACACCACATTTTTTAATCTTGTCTTCAGTTGTTATCTAGGTTGGTTCCATATCTTACCAATTTGTGAATTGAGCTACTATAAACAAGGGGTACAGGTAACTTTTTTATGGTGATTGATTTATTTTGTGAAATGAGTGGGATGGCTGTGTCCTATGCTAGATCAACTTTTAGATTTCTGAGGAAGCTGGTTTACATTCCAAACAGCAGTGTACTAGGGTACTTTATGGATGATAGCCATTGAGGTGAAACCTTGTTGGGATTTTTATTTTCATTTCTCTGATACATAGTGACCGTGAGCATTTTTTAATGTGTCTGTTGGCCATTTGTGTTTCATCCTTTCAAAAAAAATGCCTATTCATGTGTTTGTCCACTTCGTAACTGGATTATTTGTTTTACTGTTGAGTTTCTTGAGTGCCTCATATATTCTGGATAGTATCCTTTATCGGATGCATAGTTTGAAAATATTTTCTCCTATTCTGTCATTTGCTTCATCAGTTTGTAGAGTGTTCACTTTGCAGTGCAGAAGCTTCTCAGCTTGATGTAATCCCATTTGCCTGTGCTTCTGATGTCTTGCCTATTCCAGTATCTTGCAGTTTCCTTAGTGTTTTCCTCTAGACCAATATCAGTGTGATATTTATTAATCAGAAAATCAGCTCTTAATTTCACTGATCGTTTGTATGGTTTTTTAATTTCAATTTTGTTGAGTCTCTGCCTTTTATTACTTTTCATGCTGATTTTGCATTTGGTTTTTTCTTGTTGTTCTAGGTCCTTGAGATGCAATGTTAGGTCATTTATTTGATATCCTTTTACTTTATTGACTCACGCAGTAATTGCCATACACTTGGCTCTAAACATTGCTTTTGTTGCATTACAAAAATTTTGATATGTTGCATCGTCATCTTCATTTGTTTCAGACTTTTACTATTTCACTTTTGGTTTCTTCTTGACCTACTCTTCATTCAGGAGCATTTGTTCAAGTCTCTATGTATTTGTACATTTTCTAGAGTTACTTATGTTGTTAATTTTCAGCTTCATTCCTTTCTGGTTATAAAAGACACATGGTATGAGTTCCTTTTTTTAATTTTTATTTGCCTAATGGCCTAGTATGGGTCTATCCTAGAGAATGTTCCATGCATTGTTGATCCTAAATTGTTACATAATGACCTGTAAACAGTTTCTTACTATTTTTCTGATATTGAGGTACATAGTAATTTTTTATTTCCATTTGCATGGAGTATCTGGAATACCTTCTTTCATCCTTTTTCTTTCAGTCTGAGTGTATCTTTGTTGATGAAGTGTGTATCTTGTAGGCAGCATTACATGTGTCTTGCTTTTAAATCCATTCAGTTGTGTATTTTAACTGGAGAGCTTAGTCTATTTAAATTCAAGGTTATTATTGATAAGTGATGTTTTTATCTTGCACTTTTCCATCAATGTTACTGTTGTTTGTTTTGGATTTCCTTTGTTGTTATTTGGATCTCCTTTGTACTGTTTTTATGAGATGTTCTGCCTTCATATTCTTTCATGATACTGGTTACTTTTTTCTGTTTAAGTGTGTAGCACATACTAAGGTATAATTTCTAAGGCTGTCTTGGTGGTGACAATTGCTTTCAATTTATTTTTGTTTTGAAAAGTCTTTATTTCAGCTTCATTTACAAATGAGGTCTTTGCTGGGTCCAGTATGCTGCGTTGACAATTTTCTTTTAGGACTTGGACTATATCTCTCCATTCTCTCCTAGCCTGTTGAGATTATGTAAGAATCTATTGCTAATCTAATTAAAGATCCCTTACAAGTAATCAGGCATTTATTTCTCCTTTGCACTTTTGAGGTTCTTTTCTCCGTGTTTCATTTTTGAAAGTTTGATTATAATGTGTCTTGGTGAAGATCTCTGATCATGCGTATTTTGAGTTCTATGTGCTTCCTATACTTGGGTGTCCATATCTTTGTGCACATTAGGGAAATTTTCTGATTTTTTTAAATGAATACATTTTATAAGTCATTCTGTTTTTTGCTCTTTCAGGAATTCCTAAGACATGTATATTTTGTCATTTGTTGGTTTCCAATGGATCCTGAACACTGTTTGGTTTTATTAATTTTTTCTTAGATATTGCAAAAACTTTCTTACAGTTTTGATATCTTTATCCAGACTCATTAAGTCTATTGGTTATGCTTTTCATTGTATTTTTTTGGATATACTGAATTATTGTAATATTTGTGTTTTATTTCATTAATATACTCTATTTCCTGGCAGAATTTCTCATCCATGTCACTCAGACTTGTTTAATTCATGTTTATTAACATCTATTAATCTTAATTAACTATTCTCTATTTATTAATCCTAGCATCGTTCTTATGAATTCCTTTTCTGAAATTTCATCAATCCTCCTCTTGACAATCTAATACTGAAGTACTATTATGTTCCTTTCCAAGACTCATATTGTCTTCCTTGTTTGTGTTTTATTTCTATGATTACTTTTATACATCTGGAGGAACACTTGTTGAGATCTCATCTGAAATCCTTGGGAATGTGCCTCTAGGCATATCAAAAATCCATGTGTGTGCTGGGTAGAACCAGGGAGCGCTGGTTAGCATTTGTGCATGGGGCAGGGCATACTTCCACCGTAACACCCATGCTATACATGCTCTATGTCCTCTGCAGTCATTAGGGGAGAAATGATCACTCTGACTGGAAATATCACTGCACCCTCCCTTCTCTGTGCCATGATGAACCTCTCTGTACCTGCTCACCCAGGTGCATGAACCACACTAAGAATCTGTGCTCTATGGCGTGAGCATGAAGACCCCTATATGTCTATTACCATCACGTAGGGAATTCTTACGGCAATTACTGAGGCCAACTCCAGAAGCTGAGACCTAGCCACACCCCACTTTGTTCTCAGTTTTCCAGAATTTCACAATTAAAGCATTCCCACATCACAGTTTGCAGGGGCCCCAGCCTTTGCTCCAAAGAGAGCTGCTGCATCCCTGGAGTCTGCCACCTGTGCAGCAGAGGTCATTCACTACTCTACCTTGGTTGGAGGAGAAGGAAGTAACATGCCCCTCATTCACAGAGTTCAGTGGGTGCAATGCCCCCAGCCAGGTTGTCTACCTAAGCTCAAAGTCAGTGGGGAATGCGAGGTTCTCCCCAAGGCAAGATCACGGGCTTCTACAGAATCCTCTCACCCCGCTCTGGAAGGTGGCTTCCTTGCCAGCCACCGAAATGCAGGATTCACTCTCCAGGTTTTGATGCAGGCACTAATTGCTATCAGTTTTCCTCTACACTGCCTTTGCTGTATCCCTTAATTTTTGATACATTCATTATCCTTTTCATTCATTTCAGGGAGTTCTTACATTTCTTTGGAACATATCCTGTGACCCACTGTTCATTCAGGAGTATGCTGTTCAGGTTCCATGTGTCTGTATATTCTCTAGATTTCTTAGGTTAATTTTCTGCTTGATTGTGATTGGTCGGAAGAGATACAAAGTGAAATCTGATTTTTTGAAATATGTTGGGATTATCTCTTGTTGATCACAGAGAATGCTACATGCTCTGCTTAAAATAAGGTGTATTCTTTGCCTGATGGATGAAATATTCTGTAAACATCAATCAGATCCATTTGTTTTGTAGTGTAGATAAGTTTTGCTGAGTGTTTCTTTATTTTTTTGACAAAATTGATCCGTCCATTGATGAAAGTGGGGTGTTGAAATCTCCCATTATTACATATTGGATTATACATCTACCTTTAGATCCATTAACTTTTACTTTAAACAGCTGAATGCCCTAGCATTTGGTGCATAGACATCTACTATAGTTACATCTTTGAACTTACGACTTAATTGTTTTGTTTTGACCTCCTTTGTCTCTTTTACTGGTTTTGGTCTTAAAGTCTATTTTGTCTGCGATTTAGATACTCATGCTAATTTTTGATTTCCATTTGCATGAAATACCTTTCTTCATCCTTTCATTTTTAGTCTGTGCATACGTTTGTTGGGGAGATGTTTCTTAGAGGCAGCAAAAAGATGGATTTTGTTTATTCATCCATTTACCCAGTATGCATCTTTTAGTAGGATGTAGTCCATTTGCATTTTAGGTTATTATTGCTAAGCAATGTCTTGGTCCTGCCATTACCCCATAAATATTCCTGCTGTTTGTTTTGGATCTTCTTTTACTCTTTTAATACAAGGTGTTCTGCCTTCATATTCTTCCCTGATGTGATTATGTGTTTCTGTTCCTAGGTGTAGTACAACCTTATGTGTCACTTGTAAGGCTCGCCAGGTGATCAGCTTCTTTGAATTTTCATTTTTACAAGTTCTTTTATTGAAAATGAGAGCTTCATTGGGTGATGGTGTTATTCTGGGTTGACAGTTGTTTTCCTTGTAGGACTTGGCTTATATGTCTCCATTCTTTGCAAGCCTCTAGGGTTTCTGATGAGAAATGTCAAAAAATTGGAGATCATTTAAGCACGATCTGCCTTATCTCTTAGACATTTTAGAATATTTTCTTCATGTTTGACTTTGGGAAAATTGACTATGTGAGGTCGTGTTAAAAAACTGGTCTGATCATGCCTACTGAGGTTCTGTGTAATCCTGCAGCTAAAAGTCCTTATCTTTGTCCAAACTAGGGAAAATGTCTAATCTTATATCATGGAATAATTTAAGCCAGTTTTTGTTTCTTCAAGAATTCCTAGGTCATGTATATATTGTTGTTGGATGTTATTGCACAGATCACAAATATTGTTTTCTGTTTATTTTTTCTTGATTTTTGTCAGAGTGAGATATTTCATTAGTCTTTTAGCTAGGATTTTTTTTTTTTAATTCTGCCTGTATCTGTTGTTAAAGTATTCTATTTTTTTCATTTGACATATTGAATACTTCAGTTCTGTATTTCATTTTTTTCTTTAGTATCTCTAGTGCCCTATAGAAGTTCTCCTGTTTGTCGTGTATAGACTTCCTTATTTCATGTAAACGATTGCCTGTGTTTTTGAACAATCTTAGAATAATCCTTTGGAATTCCTTGAGAGACAGTACTCACTTCCATCTGCTTCACAGACTAATAATGATCTAACATCTTGTTAGTTTAGGGGAGTCATTGGTTTTCTGGTTTAACTTTTGTTACATTTCTGCATTTATTTTTATGTATCTAGGGAATCTCTTGTTGGTGTCTGCTCTGAAGGTTTTGTTCTTGGAAGTGCATCTCTATGATTTGGTGGAATGCCTGTGGATTACAGGGGTAATTGAGATGTCTGTGTTGGGCCAATCCAGGGACATCTGGTCTGCATTTATGGGTGCAGCATGTCCAGAATGTCAACCACCTTGGGCATGGTCTCTCTCCTCTGACTTCCATCAGGAGGCGGAGGGATTACCACACGCACTGGCATTTTCACAGCTTCTTTGTGCAGTGGTGAACAGACAAATTCACGGCCAAGGCTGAGCTCACAGTGCCTAAGCACTCGACCCACTCAGGTGTTCAGCCTCACCGCATTCGTGTGCTCTGTAGTGTGAGTGACGAGCACTCTGCGAGGTCCACTTCTAGCACTTAGGGAGTTCGGAGCTTCTGGAACCAGACCTGGCAAGTGCCCATAAACCCAGCCGGCACTACATGCCCCTCCATTTTGTGGCTGAGAATCTGTGGTATCACAGAATTTCCTACAATCACTGCAAGCAGCCCCATCCCCAGAGCAGGCCTCTGGCATGAAACATTGGCTATAGCTCTGCCTCAGTAAGTTGAGTCTGGTGCTTTGGTGGAGATAGGGGAAGGAAGCAGTGTGGCTTGCCTCCCCACAGCTAAGTGAATTCCAGCTCCACAGTATTTCCTGGCTGAACTCAAAGTCAGTGGGGACCATGTAGTTCCCCTTCAGATAAATCACCAAGACCACAGCGGGTGCTGCAGCCTCAGTTTCCCTTGCTCTGGGAAATGGCATTTCCCTGCTGGTGCCATGAGCTTTGCTGGGAGAAAGGAGGGAACAACGTGGCCTTCCTTCATGGAGCTGAGTGGATGCCTGGGCTGCTGCCAGCTCTCGTGGCTGGATTCCCAGTCCACAGGGACTGCAGAGCTCTCTCTCCTCCAAAATCACCAGTGACCCATGGGCTTCTGCAGCCTCCTCTCATCTCACTGTGGGAAGGTGACATTTCCCCACTGCCCTGTCAGTTGCTGGTGGTGAACTGCTAACTGTAGTGAGTGTGTACACTGTCCTTGTTGTCCACAGATGATCCATTCCATTCTGCAAGTTTTCCACTGAAAATTTCTCTCCTACTGGCCTGTGCTGGCCTCTTTGTTGGTACCTTCCTGTGGGTAAAATCAGTGCTTCTTCTCCCTTTGCAGCCATCTGGGATGTCCTCTGTATACCTTCATTAAAGAAATATCACCCTAACTACAACATGAATGGCATACGAGGTGGGCATTTGGTAAGTTATTACATCATTAGGGTAGAATAACTGGCAATGGGAATAGTGCCCTAATAAAGGATCCCTTGAGAGCTCCCCCAGCTTTTCTGCCATGAGACACAGTGAGAAGTTGGCTGTACACGGAGTTGACATTAAACCTCTTGATAGAGTGATATGTTTGTAAGCCAGGAAGTCTTACAAACTTGTTACTTGTACTATGTTACAGCAGTGAATATAGAATAAGAAGAGATTTACTAATTTTTAAAGCTTGGATACTATCTTTTCTTGATTAATAAGCACTCTTTGTATATCTGGGACACAAGATTATAGATTTATGGTATAAAAACATTTTCCAGCATATCTTGGGTTGTCTTTGTACTTTTTGGTAATATATTTTAAAGCACAAAGTTTTTTTTTCATTTTCATGAATTCCATGTTATTTATTTATGTGTCTTTTCAATTACAAATTTTATGTTATGTTTAAGAAGTTTTGCCTAATGCCAAATCATGTAAATTATATTGATATTTTCCTCTAGATATATAATTAGTTTTAATATTTGTAATTTTGTGATGCACCTCTTTTTATAATTTTATTTTATTTTATTTATTTTATTTTGCGAGGCCTATAGAGAGAGGGAGAAACTGATCTTTCATCCACTGGTTTGCTCCCCGATTGGCCACAGTGGCCAGACTGGGTTGATCTGAAGCCAGGAGCTTGGAATTTCTTCTGGGTCTTCCACACGGGTGCTGTGGTACAAGCTCTTGGACCATTTTCTCCTACTTTCTCTGGCCATAGGAGAGAGCTATTTTGGAAGAAGAGCAGCTGGGACACGAACTGGCACCCTTATGGATGGGGTGCTGCAGGCAGAGGCTTAGCCCACTAGCTCACAGTGCCCACAGTGTGATGCATTTTGTGTTCATTTAGTGTATTAAATGTGTTCCCTTCTATCTCAGCAAAATTTGTTAAAGATTTCCAAATTAATTGGTACATTTGTTGCAAAGTCTTAAGTATCTTTTAATGATTATAGTGATGCCTCCTCCCTAGTCCTGATCTGTGACTTTCTTCTTTTTTATTTCAAGAATTTTTAAGATTTGCTTAATTTGCTTTTTTCTGAAGGTGGAAATTCAGGTAACTGTCTAGGACTAATCTTTGGTGTAATACCATTAATATTATACATTTCCATCTAGCAGTGCTTGAACTTCTCCACCCAAATAGTGGTATCTGCATTTCCAATTTATTAGAAAAAACTTTTTTTAAGATTTATTTATTTGAAAGTCAAAGTTAGAGAGCTCTTTTCCACTAGTTCACTCCCCAGTTGGCCACAAGCAGCAGAGCTGTGCCAATCTGGAACCAGGAGCTTCTGCTGGGTCTCCTGTGTGGGTACAGGGGTGCAAGGATTTGAGCCATCTTCTACTTTCACAGGTCAGAGCAGAGAGCTGCACTCGAAGCGGAAAGCCTGGTCTCGAACCAGTGCCCATACGGGATGCTGGCAGCTTAGGCGGCAGCTTTACCCACTATGCCACAGTGCTGGTCCCGACTTAAAAATTGTTTAATTTCCTTTGTGATTCTTTGACTCAAAAATTTAGAATTGCCTCGATTCATTCACAAATATATGAGAATTTTCCAGTGTTCCACCAAAGTTGAGGTGGGCTGTAGAAGGGAACAACAGTAGGAGTGGCCCTAGTCTGAGGAGGAGGTAGGGATCATAGGGGGAATAGTCCCAAATCTACACAAGCCAAACCCCACTTTCTCCAGTTCTAGAAGACTCTGTCTTGGTATCCCAAACCAGCTTGCCCAAGTCATGAATGACACTGCTTGGGCTAAGGTGATGGGGTCACAGTTACTTCTAGGTCTAGTTGCATCTGAATCTCAGTACTTTTGTATGTAAACAGAAATCACATTTCATCTAGATTCAAATATAAACTATACAAAATTGTTTTTCTTTACCAGAAATATCAGCAATATTTTCTGTATTATTTCTAGATAAATCACAAGACACTTCCTTTTGTAGGTTTTCCAGGTTTCATTTATAAATCAAGACAAGGCAGTAGGCTCATGGAATAAGGCAGAAGAAAACCGGTGAGTCAGTTTTCAGCATCTATGGCGTCTGACACTGCCTTGACCATTAAACACCAATGTGCAACATAAACCTCCTAGAAAGATGTAGGTTCTACAAAGGAATGGAAACAAAATCCAGATGTAGAATGGCAATGGCAGCGTCTTCCACTGTGAACTTACTCCTTGAAGATTCATTTGATCAAGCCAAAATCTACACGGAAATCTTTGGTAATTATCCATTTCAAACTCAATCATGAGCTTTCACTGCATCATTCATAAAATCTGTTCCTTCTTCTCACACATCCTCAAATTTTTTTTTAAACTTTTATTTACTAAATATAAATTTCCAAAGTACAGTTTATGGATTACAATGGCTTATTTCCCCCATAACTTCCCTCCCACCTCCCTCTCCCATTCCATTCACATCAAGATTCATTTTCAATTATCTTAATATATATTAAATCGATCTTCTGTATATTAAGTAAAGATTTCATCAGTTTGCACCCACACAGAACACAAAGTGTAAAATACTGTTTGAGTACTAGTTATTGCAAGGTGTGCAACACATAACAAATCTTCCCAGGCAGACGAATCAATTAATTCACAAGCTTTTATTGGGATTCCGCTCCTGGGCGAGGTTCCCTGGTCCCAACACAGCGGGGGCCGGGAAAGTTGCACGTCAGAGATTGGGAGGGCTCCTTTTATAGATTCAGGGCATGGGGGTTAAAGGTTGAGGCAGGTCTCATCCTCATTGGTTGACCTTTAGGCACCTGCAGGGACCCTGACAAGGATTTTTCTTCCCCAGAAATACAGGTAGGGACTCTCCATTCCCAGAAGTATAGGCCTGCCCTCCTTGCGGATCCCAAAGCTACCATCCCAACCTTTTGATGATAGAAAAGGGGGTGACGATGGGTCTCTCTGGCTACTTCCTACTGACTGGGGACGTCATCTACAAGGGCCCGCTGTGGGTATCTTGGGGCTCCGCAGGGACAGGCATGTATGGATGGAGAAGCACCTGGTTGACTGCCTGGTTGCTGAAGGCCTTGGTTCATTCCATTATCACCTGCTGTAAACACTTAAACAGACACTGTGGTATACAAGTCAGGGTGAGAATAGCAACCAATGATCCTAAGAGTGGCATTAACCAGGCAATGAAAGGATTTCATAGAGAGGAAATGAGGGGGTCTCTGGACCCTTGTGAGGATTGTTTGATGGACGTGGTTTAAATCTGATCCCAGCCAAGACTGGGAGAAAGGCCACTCAACTTTTTCAGGTAGTGGGGTTTGTCTGTAGAGAAATTCTGAATAATCATACAAATTAAGTGGAGGAGAGGACTGCCAGTACACACAGGTTGGGAGCAGAGCCTTGATGTTAGAGTAGAGGTTATGATTACAAAGGAATGACACCCAAGCGGGCTAGACAGGGTCTAGAACAAAGGACAGAGTCATTATTAGAGGACCCAAGCAAAGTGCTGTTTCAACCACAACTAAGTTTGCTGATTGAGAGACAAATAGAACCTGACAGAAGGGGCTTGATAATAATCTGGTGGGCTTTAGGGCTTGTAAGTTAAGAGGCCCAGACCTATCACTTGATACGGTACCTCCTGAGGGAGGTGTGAACCTCCTTGGGGAAGGCACCCTGTTGACTTCCATTACCTGGCTGGCCTGGGAGGAGAGCTGGCCAGGTGAAGGCAGGTGGCAACTCCAGCAGGAAATTTACAGCTCTGCCTGCAGTGTTGCTGACCCTACTTGGCCGTCTTTTCTCAGCGGTGGTCATCTTGGAAGCTGGGCTGAGTGAAGGGCTTTTCAGCTTGGAGCCAGCAAGGTCTGTGGCCCTGACCTGAAGTCCTTCGACTGCAGGGCAGGTCCATTTCCAGTGATCCAACTCTTGGCTGGCCGAGCTGCCAGGGCTCTTCGCAAGCTGACTTCTGCTGAAGCCCAGGCTTACCACGCTGAAAGCCACTGCAGTGGACTGGCCTGTTGGGTCTCCTTGAGGGCAGATCACTGTGCAGAACAGCCACCTATCTTTCCATTTCTGATGCCCAGATTTCTTTTCCTCCTGATTTTTGTTAAAGCAGACCAGAGAATGCAAGTCAAGGGGGTGCTCAAGTCCCATCTCTAATCTTTAATGGCCTAAACTACACATCCTCAAAATGTATTTCTCCAAAACATTGCTAATTCTAACCTGACAATTGGATCCACAGTGATAAGTCATTTTTAGACATAACATTTATTAACAAATAATTCCATGGTGTCACTACCCATAGCAAAGAGGTGGACTTGGCCAGCACCGTGGCTAATCCTCCACCTGTGGTGCCAGCACCCTGGTTTCTAGTCCAGGTTAGGGCGCTGGATTTTATCCCAGTTGCTCCTCTTCCAGTCCAGCTCTCTGCTGTGGCCTGGGAGGGCAGTGGAGGATGGCCCAAGTCCTTGGGCCCTGCACCCACATGGGAGACCAGGAGAAGCACCTGGCTCCTGGCTTCGCATCAGCGCAGCGCACAGGCCGCAACACAGCAGCCATAGCGGCCACTTAGCGGGTGAACCAACGGAAAAAGGAAGACCTTTCTCTCTCTCTCTCTCTCTCTCTCTCTCTCTGCCTAACTCTGCCTCGTCAAAAAATACAAAAAAAGAAGTGGACTGTAGCACTTCTAGTGCTACCTTCTAGAAGAATGAAGAAGTTGTCCCAGCATGGGAGTTTAACAGGAGCATTTAATTAGGGAGATTATCAATGACTAACATATTCAATGGGAAGCCTATAGGCAAAAATTTTCATTACATGGCCTCCGTATATCAAATACAAGTCTCTTAAGTATTTTTAAAGTCTCAAGTATTTTCAATGAGTTCTGAATTATCTGTAGGAAGCTATGAATTAGTTGTGTAGGGTTTAATGTATGTATTCATCCATTTTCTTTTTTATGATTGACTTATTTATTTGAAAGGCAAAGTTAGAGACACACAGAGGGAGACATATCTTGCATTGAATGATTGACACCCCAGATGGCTGCAATGGCCAAAGCTGGGCTGCACTGAAGCCCTGAGTTTCTTCCACATCTCCCATGTGGATGCAGGGCCCCAAGGACATTGGGACATCTTCCATTGCTTTTCCAGGCCATAACAGAGAGCTGGATTGGAAGAGGAGCAGCCAGGACTAGAACCAGCTCCCAGAGGAAATGCCAGCATGGCAGGCAGCTGCTTTACCTGCTATGCCATAGCGCCAGCCCTACTTTCATCCATTTTTATAGTGTTCATTCTAAAGCTTCAACAGAAGAAGAATGCACAGCAGCTTCATTAAGGCATACTGAGACTTGATCACCCCTCACCCTGACTGTTGACGAGCAACTTGATATGTTATCCCTCTTAGTATTTTTTGTTTGTTTGTTTTACTTAATACTTTTGGTTGAATACTGTAATCAATACACAATTCTTCTTAAGTGCTGAAACTTAACTGAAAAGTGATTGCTGTTAAATGTAAGAGTGGGAATAAGAGAGGGAAGAGATGTGCAATTCAGGACATGCTCAAGCTGACTTACCTCAAACGGTAGAGTTAGAAACATACCAGGGGATTCCAATTCAGTCCCATCGAGGTGGCATGTACCAATGCCATCTCACTAGTCCCAGTGATCAATTTCTGTTCACAATTGATCGTAATGATAGGACTAAGAACCAAAGGGATCCCATAAACAAGAATAGTGTCTGCAAATACTAGCTGATAGAAGAAAAAAGGGAGAGAATGATCCAACATGGGAAGTGAGATACACAGCAGACCCATAGAATGGCAGATGTCCTAAACAGCACTCTGGCCTCATAATCAGCCCTTAAGGCATGCAGATCTGGCTGAAAAGCCCATGAGGCTATTTCAGGCATGGAAAGCCAAGACACTCTGGGGAAAAAAAAAAACCTAAATGAAAGATCGAGTGAGATCCCAGTGGAAAGAATGGGTCATCAAAGAAGGGGGTACCTTTCTCTGAAGGGAGGAGAGAACTTCCACTTTGACCATGGCCTTGTCTAAATATGATCAGAGTCAGTGAACTCAGGGGGCTTCCATAGCCTTGGCAGCTCATGACAAGAGCCTAGGGTGATTACTGAGGCCATAAACAAGAGTGTCAATTTGTTAAGTCAACAACAGGAGTCACTGTGCACTTACTCCTCATGTAGGATCTTTGTCCTTAGTGTACTGTACATTGAGATTGAATGCTATAACTAGTACTCAAACAGTATTTTTCACTTTATGTTTCTGTGTGGGAGCAAACTTTTGAAATCTTTACTTAATGTATGCTAAACTGATCTTCTGTATATAAAGAGAATCGAAAATGAATCTTGATGTGAATGGAAGGGGAGAGGGAGTGGGAAAGGGGAGGGTTGTGGGTTGGAGGGACGTTATGGGGGGGAAGCCATTGTAATCTATAAGCTGTACTTTGGAAATTTATATTCATTAAATAAAAGTTTTTAAAAAAATTTCCAGACTGTAAATACTCTTTAAAAAACAAGATTTACTTACTTGAAAGGCAGAGTTACAGATAGGCAGAGCCAGGGTTAGTGGGCTTTTATCCACTGGCTCACTTCCCAGGTGGCCACAACAGCTGGAGCAGTGCCATTTCGGAGTCAGGAGCTTTTTCTGGGTTTCCTATGTGGGTGCAGGGGTCCTTGGGACCCTCTTATACTCTTTTCCCAGGCCATAGCATAGAGCTTCTTCGGAAGTGGAGCAGCCAGGACTCGAACAGGCACCCATATGGGATGGCAGCCCTGTAGGTAGTGGCTTTACCTGCTCTGCCACAGTGCTGCCCTGTCAGTATTTTTTTTTCTGTTTCCAGTCTCCTAGAATGAGCAGGAAAGTATCCCTTTTACATGTTTCAACGTTTGGGGGAAAGTTTTCAAAGACTGGTGCCATGCTTTGGATTTTGCCCATGTGTGTCCCCACAACGTGGATGTGTTAGAATCTTGGTTCCTAGAGTTAGGATGTTAAAAGTCCAGCTGTACCTTAAATAATGGGATCCTATGGGAGGTCATGGGGTCATTGGGGCCCTGCCCTTGGAGGGATCTCTCTAAATGAGTGACTTGTTCCCTGGAGTCCAGTTACAATGAAAGCACAGGACCAGCTCCCAGGTCTCTGTGGCTTCCTTCTCACCAGGTGGTCTCTGCCTTTTGCTTGAACTCCTACCACTGTGATGAACTGCTACCACCCTGCATTAGCTCTTCCCCTGAGGCGAGCTGATACTGGTGTCAGGCCCTTGAACCTCCACCCATGAATTAAATAATCCTGAATTTTTATAAATCATTCATCCTTAGGTATTTTGTTATCAATGCTGGAAAACATCCCTTTAAGCATAACAATGGTATAAATCCTTTTTTAAAGATTTTATTTATTTGACAAGTAGGATTACAGTGAGAGAGAGAGAGAAAGGTCTTCCTTCTGTTGGTTCACTCTCCAAGTGGCCACAATGGCCAGAGCTGTAGTGATCAGGAGCCTGGAGCCTCCTCCTGGTCTCTCCTGTGGCTGCAGGGGCCCAAGCACCTGGGCCATGCTCTACTGCTTTCCAAGGCCATAGCAGAGAGCTGCACTGGAAGAGGAGCAACTGTGACTAGAACCAGTGCCCACATGGAATGCTGGCGCTGCAGGAGTAACCTAGTGCACAGCACTGGCCCCGGTATAAATCATTTACACTCTTGATAGGAACAGTGAATTGACCTGGTTATGGATTTTCTTTTTGGTAAGTTTTGGATGACTAAGTGCATCTCCTTTGTAGTTACATGTCTATTCTGATTTTCTGTTGTTGTAACAGTTTTCTTGAGGTGTGTATACATATTTAATGCACACATATATTACAGGAGGCACAGTAACCACAATCACTTTGTCCATTTATTGTCCTCTTTCAACCTCTCATTATGTTTTGTCTCCTGAAGTTTGAAATTTGGTATAAGCTGAAGGTACTATGTGTGTGATTTGAATTGAACCCTTGGGTTTGCCCAGTAGTTGTCCTAGGGTTAACTTATGCATTAGTTACTTGTCAAGAAGGATGTTCTAGATTTTATTTACAATACAGTACACATGCATGTACAGATAAAATATTTTTGTCATGTGGTGACATGCATACCAACATGTGGGGAGAACACCTTTGTTTGTTAGCTTGTGAAATAAGACCATATTGTCCCCGACATGGTATGCTTCAGTGATGCATGCAATGAAGCACTAAGTAGAGCTGCACCAAATATAAAGAGAAATATAAATATAAAGAGAAAACATAGTGTTTCTGTTTGGAACTGGGTTATTTTCTGTAGCCAATGATCCCCTTTGGATCCACTTTGTGACGTAGGTCAGGATTTCATTCTTCTTGTGGTTGAGTAATGCACAAGCATGTATATATGTGGAGTTTTCTTTATCCAGTTATCATTGATGGACATCCAAGTTCATTCCATAGCTTAGCTATGGTGGGTTGAGCTGCCATCAACATTTTCATATGCTGATTTGATTTCATATGCTGATTTAATTTCCTTTGGCTAGATTCCCAGGAGCAGCATTGCTAGGTCAGTTGTTGGATATATTTGTAGTTTTCTGAGGAATCTCAGTAGTGCCATCCCCAATGCTTCTAGCTGTTTACATCCCACCAAGAGAATATTAGGGTACCTGGTTTTTCACATTATAGCAGCACTAGAAATTTATGAATTTTAATTTTTAGAGTATAGCACCTCATTGTGAATTTAGTGTGCATTTCATGCTGGCTCAAGATTATAAAATTATTTTCATGTTTATGTTTGTGATTTGTGAATATCCTCTGCCCTTTTCTTCACTCGATTGCTTGGGTCACTGAATTTCTTGAGTTCCTTATTTTATATTAATGCTTTCTAAGATTCATAGATTGCAACTATTTTTCCTATTCTGTAGGTGCTCGTTCGCTTTAATTTTTTGTGCTGCCGTGCAAAAGGTTCTGACCTTGATGTAATTCTCTTAGTATCTTTTTTATTTTGTTCCCCAGGATTCTAGAGTTTTTCCATGAAGTACTTGCCTTGGACACTTGCATGCAGCACTTCTCCTATGTTTTCCCCTAGCAGTTTGATGGCCAGGTTTTAATTGTAGGTCCTTGATCCACTGTGAGTTGGTTTTTGTAAAGGCTGTAAGGTAGGGGCCTTCTTTATACTTCTTCATGTGGAAATAGAATTTTCTTACATTATTTGTTAAAGGAACTCTGCTTTTTCCAAGGAACAACTTCTGCTTGTTTGTCAAAGATTAGTTGGTTTCAGATGCATGGATTGACCTGAGGTGTGCATTGTGTTCCATTCCTCAATAGCCCTGTGTGAATGCCAGTAGCAGGCCATTTTGCTAACAGTACTGTACAGCACATCTGGAAATCTGGTATTGTGCAGCTTTGTTTCCACGGTGTAAGATGACTTTGGCTATCTGTGATCGTTCATGTTTCTGTATGATTTTCATAATTGCTTTTTCTACTTCTGTGAAAAAAAATTGCTGGTATTTTGACTTGGTATCACATTGAATCTGTAAGTTGCTTTGGGCAGTGTGGACATTTTTATGATATTAATGCAACTCCATGAACTTATGGTATCCCATAGATCTGGACCACTGCTCAGGCTTGCTGATTTTTTCTTCTTACCCCTTGTTTCTGATCTGATTGAAATATTTCAAACACCTGCTTTCTAGGTCAGATATTCTATCTTCAGTCAAACAAAAGACTGGTGAAAGTTTGTACTGTACCTTTATTTTGACAGATTGAAAACTTCATCTACAATATTGCTGTTTATCACTTTCTGTAATTACTCATCTATGTCACGTACTGATTCTCTGTGTCATTTACCTGCATTGCTCAGTAACCTTAAAACCTTACTTTGAATTCTTTTTTCAGGACATTCTATCTCCCCTAATTCATCGTGATTTCATGTTATTTAATGACCAATTGAACACTTAGTCTCCTTATGCCACACGAATTTGAAAATGTGATCATTCGTTTTTCACTACTGATTAGTAACAAAGGACTAATGGTGGCATAGCCGTTGCCCACCAACATCTGGACACACAGGCGCACTGGGTCACTCTTCCACCACACCCCTGAGAAGGAAGCCACCATGCAGTCCATCAAGTACAGGAGCACAAAGACACCCATGAGCAGCAGGATGGTCTGGGTGGCCCTGTGCTCTGGGGAGGCTCTTGGAGAGAGGCTGGTGCTGTGAAGGTGCTGGGACCTCCTCTTGTACCTGCACAGGAGAGTCACCATGTACCCACTTGAGACGGCCATGAGCCCTAGCAGGGAGACATCCCTAAAGATCCCCAAGATGTGAAATGTGAGCCTAGGTAGGTATCTCTGGGGCCTAAGAGAGCAGGATTTAGTGACAAACATAAGACTGTGGGACGTACAATTGGTGGTGGCAACAGTGGAGAGTAAGAAATGAGCACTAATGGACAAATTGAAGACCCACAGGAAGAGAAACCCACCGTGGTTGTGATGTGAGGCTGTGCGCTTGAACTTTGCCAAACAGGAGCTCCTGGGGCTGAGGGTGATGGCCTGGAGGATGCTCAGCAGGCAGGTGGTGCCCAGGGAGAGGCCCCGCATCACCTGGTATGAGTAGATGACAACTTTACATGTGATGTTGTCCCATAACTCCTGAGACTCAAAAAGGTCTGCAGCTATGACCCCCACAGTGATCAGCATCACCAGGTGGATGAGGGCCAGGTGCCCAATGGCCAGGTCAGTGGGCCTGGGCCTGTGCTTGAGAAAGAACCAGAGGATGTGGAAGAGCAGATGGAAGGCATTGGCTGTGATCCCAATGCTGACTTCAGAGTAAAAGCCATTTCTTACAGCAATCAAACTTAGAAGTAGATTGTTTTTACTCATCTTGTTGGGGGAAGAAAGAGCATTTAGTATATGTCTGAAGAAAAATTTTAAAATGACTTATTGCAAATATTATGAACTGAATTGGTCTCCTCCACAACTCCTACCTTCAGGACGATGTCTCGATCAACCCCGTTGCACCATTTTTCACCTGTGAGTACTCTCCTGGAAGCTGCTGTTTCTAGTTACATACTTGTAAATTATAATGGATAATAAATAAATTCCATTGCAGGTTTCACTCAGGACCTAGAGAATAAAATTGCCATTATTATAAATTTGTTCTAGATTTTTGTTATTTTTAGCTTTTCAGGGGTGGGGAAATGATTTATTTCCCTTGGGATTTGCAAAATGCTGATGAATTCCATTAGTTTTGATGAATTCACATGGGAATTTTAAGCAAGAAGAAATTATGCCCCCATATGCAGGGGTCCAGGATATATCAATGTGTATGACTCCTTATACCACCGTTAAGTTTGTTTCATCTGAAAGAGTTAGAGAGCCTCCACTGCTGGATCAGTTTCCAAATGGCCTCAATGGCTGGAGCTAAGCCAAGAGCTTCTTCCAGCTCTTCCACTTGAGTGCAGGAGCCCAAGGACTTGGACCATCCTCCACTGGTTTCCAAGACACATTAGCAGAGAGGCAAATCAGAAGAGGAGCAGCCAGGACTCTAACCGGTGGCCATATGGGAGGCCGGGGCTTTAACCCACTGTGCTACAGCATCAGCCCGAGATATTCTTAATACATAAAAGACCCCATGCTGGTTAGCCAGGAAGTCTGAGACTCCATTATTTGTAACTATAGATAAGTGTCACTTAGAGCTGCTGTGTGTGCGAGGGTATTGGGTAGGCGTGTGAACAGGTGTAGAGCCTGGGGGACAGTGGTCTCTGCAGAAACTGCAGCCACTACTGTCACTGTGAGGTTCTCCTCCTGAGCTCACCTGGAGAGAGTGCCGTCCTCTCCTAATGTGCCAGTTCCTTCCCTGCCTGGAGGAGCAGGGGGAAGTGAGCACCAGAGTAGCAGGTGCTGAACACCCTCTGTTCCACGGTCCCTTCCCTCTCCAACCCAGGCATGCAGAAGCCACAATGACTATGTTCACAGTCTAAGTGGACAGATGATTCCTTTCTACAGGAATGATGGTACACCTCTTCACCAAGAAGGTGGTTCTCCATGGGGGCCAAGTTTTCCTGTCTGCCCCACAGTTGGAAGTGCTGAAGAACTAAGTGGTACGACCTACAGGTACGATGCTTCACCTGTGTGATACAGTTCTTTACTATAATTCAAACTTTATAAATATGTGGCATTTAATATTGTAACAATAATTCCAGCAACACACTTTCACAGATTTATCATTCAAAAAAGTCAAGAGTGTCAGGCTGAATTTCATCCATAGAAAATTGGAGTATTATGGTTCTATAATATGAGTAGCTAAGAAATTGAATTTTTTAAGCCCCATTACTGTGTAGCATTTAAGAATACAGTGACTAGGGGCTGGTGCTGTGTCAGAGAAAGTTAAAGCCCCAGCCTGTAGCGCTGGCATCCCATACGGGTGCTGGTTGGAGTCCCTGCATCTCCACTTCTGATCAAGCTTTCTGCTGTGGCCCAGGAAAGCAGTACAAGGTGGCTCAAAAACTTGGGCTGCTTTAGCGGCATGGCAGACCTAGAACAAACTCCTGGCTCCTGTCTGAGCTCCGGGAGAAAATGGGAAAATATTTGTCACATCATCCTCCACTTATCACTGCAAATCATTAAGTACACAACCCTGAACTTTCTTCTTTCTTCTACTTAAAATGATATACACCTATTTACTGTGGTTCCATTTTACCTAATTAAAAAATATATACTAAGTGTTATAAAATAGTAACATTTAATAGATATAAAGTAACATACCAGCACTTTAAAAGGCTGAGGTAAAAATTAAAATTCTTTTTTTCTTATGTTATTTGAAATACATGAGATCTTCAAAAATGTAATTGAAAGATGCTCACTTTATAAAAAGCTACACACTCCATGTGTATGAAACATCTTTAATTTTTTTTCCTTAGAAGCCACAGTATGAAAAAACTATGCACAGATTTCAAGATATTTTGTGTCAAAATGAACTAACCTTTTAACTCAGTTTTTCTCATGAACTTTTTGTATTTACTTTGTGCAGGCTTTGCTTTCTCAGATTTTAAAATACAATTGACACTTAGTAATGCAAGTGCATGATATAAAACTGATCAAATAGCATGTCTCATCATAGTAAGTTGTGAAATGGCACTGCATAGATGCAGTTTCTCAGGGGGTCATGCAAGAAAGGTAGGATGTATGGTGCCATGAACTGGTATCATATCAGAAATTTCTTAAAAACCACTGGAAAAGTCTTACCTTTTACAATAGAGCAAATCCTCCAGAAGGAGCAGAAATTCTGCCTCCTTTCACACAATGGTCATTAAGGAAATGGACCCAGTCAGAACCATGCACGGGTGCCCACTCACAGTGGCTCCCGAGAATGGCCAGGGGCTGAGAGCTGAATCCACCCTCCCAGCGGTCTCCACACTGTGCTGAGCACCCACCACTGTTACCAGGGGAACACACAAGCCAAATATCGACATTTTATATTTCTATTCACATACTATGAGGAAGGGAATAGAAAGCTAATGTGTTAGCTCTTTCTGGCTGATATTTTATTAGAAAAAGTATTCTGCAAGCAATGGTAATAGTGAGTGCTCCCCAGCCATGCTCCTCACACACACACCTGACAAGCACTGCACAGACTAGGAGATCATAAGACAGCAGGAGGAGCCAGGAGACCCTCTCAGATACAGCACCAAGGAGTGACAGTGTGAGGTGGCACCTGACTCTGCTGATGGACCAAGCCCCCAGGTCACCTTCTCCACACTGGAGAAAGCAGACAGCCCTCAGAGTCTGAATGAAATGATAGAGATCACAGGGGTTACAATTTGGAAGTTCTTAAAGAGATCTCATCCAGACAGGTGGAATCAGGAAGGGCTGAGTGGGAAGGTTAGGAGAAAGAGCACAGACTAAGAAGTGTCTGAGAGAAATCAGCATTTCCTTGAGCACTGACCTCCAGGAAGTCTTAGATCTGATGCTGCAGGCTGAGTTCAGCCAGGAGCAAATGGACACCGTGAAGACTCCTCCCACCACCTGATCAAGACAGCACTCACTTCAGACAGCTGTGTGCTGCACGGACCCAACTCACAGCCAGTCCTGTGTTACATGGCACCATCAAGTGGGCCAGAGATCATGAAGAACAGTGCAGTCAGGAGGGTAGTGTAGGGGTAACAGGCAGAAAACCCTCAGCAGATCTCAGTACAAGTGTGTGGCTTTTAAAAATTAATTATTTAAAAGCCCAAAGTATACAGAAAGAGACTGATCTTCCATTTGTTTTTGCAGTCCCTTGATGGCCAAAATGGCTGGGGCTGACCGGGCTGACTGAAGCTATGAGTTTCTTTCATGTCTCCCACTTGGGTGGCAGGAGCCCAAACACTTGGGCAATCTTCCACTGCTTGTCCCGTTTCATTAGCAGGGAGCTAGATCAGAAATGGAGTAGCCTGGATTTGAACCAGCATCCATAAGGGATGCCAGTGTTGCAGGCAGTGGGTTAACCTCATACGCCACAGTGCTAGTCCAGTGTACAGTCTTCTGAATGGACAGATACAGGGTGAAAAAAAGGAAGACATGTAGGCCATGTCTGTTCAGTTGTGTGCAGCATGAGCATAATCAAGCTGTTAGGAATGACACAACGTGTACATGCTAGGATTTATGTCAGCACATGGTGATGTGCCTAGATGGTACAAGAGCACCCTTTGGTTTGTTAGTTCCACATACGTCAACTTGACTGTACTGGCCAACAAATATATCAGTTCAGAAGGTGACATTGATAATACACAATGGATGCATATGAAGAGTACAAGTGTCCTGCACCACATGTTCTGTGTTGTATGGTTCTAGCTGGAGAATTACGTTGAGAACGTTGCAGAGGCAGCTGACAGAGCACACAAACTGATGTTAGTGGCATGCACATAGATGTCGTGCAATACATGAATTCCAGCAGAGTGAACGAGAAGCTTGAGAAACATTTTGGCAAATGAATGGCAGCTGTTTCTCAAAAAACTGGTGAGAATTTTATATTGGCAACGCAGGGTGAAGAGATTATACAATAAAGCTCAGGCTGCCTGCTTACACTTGGCTATTGATGGTACCAATATTTTTATGTGTAGTCAGAAAAATTTGAAGTATTTTAGTTACTAGTAGTAACTTACTGGTAGTAATTGTAATTAATAACTTAAGTTATTAGTAATAATAAGTATTACTATTATCATTCCAAAGCAAGGGCCTTATCATAGATACAAAGCCAGATGTGTCACAGATAATGGAAGACAGTGCTGAGTCAGCTTCCCTGAGCAACAGCACAGAGCAGCCCAGCGTCCTGTGAAACAGATGTCACTGTCACTCACCACATCACCATCATGGCATCGTACTAGCAAGAAATACTATTCCAGCTTCATCTGTGCCGATGAATGCATGACAGCACTAGGCCTGTACAACATGTCTTGCATCATCAATGTATTCGGTTTGGGGGAAAAAGCATAAAATTCAAGCATACAAATTAAGCTATGTGAAATTTGTTCATTGAGAGAGAGATTTTTTAACAAAGAAATCTGGATCCACATACCTGTCCTGATTGTCCTTTGGCCAATTGGAGACAGGGAGGAGAGCGCTCCATCACTGTCTTTTCATTTACCTTATTTCAGTGTAGTTTCAGCCTCTTTTCCCCAGAATCTAGTTTGGAGTATTCAAGGCTGAGCTGACTCCGTGAACTTGAAATCTGTCCAAGTGAAGGCTGAAGAAGAAAGATCTTTAAATACTGGTTGACATTGTGTAGGAAGGAGAGGGTTAACTGCTCATGGCACTCTTTTGAACAAAGATTCCATTTCCTTCTAAAGGGTTACATTGTTTCTTAAAAAAGAAACTATCAAAGTCATTTTAAAATCATAGTTCTAACACTTTTAGGAAGGTGAAAGAAGCAACACTAATAATGTTGAATGAAACTCAGAATAAAAACTGGTCCCTTCCAGGTAAAGGTGTGGTTATGAATGAGCACTCTTGTAACTACAGCAATCAGAGAATGAGTGCTTTCAGAGTTGACTCAAGCATATATAAAAGGAAAAGAAAAAAAAAAAGAATGTTTTCTAAATAACTGGACTGATTTTGCGGGTTGCCAAATTGAAAGACCAAATATCATGAGAAGAAAATTTCTCCACTGTTTTACACAGAACACTGCTGAGCCTGGAGAACTGTTGGAGCCCACATCTCTTCTGAGGCTGCTACAAACCCCACTGCAGCCAATTTTTACCCTTTACCCCCAGCCTAGGAACTCATCTGGCTTGATTCCTCATCTGTGAAATAAAAAGTCACTTACCCAGGATGACAGCTGAGGGACTCCATGCACCTGAGAGAAACCTGCAGAGTTTTAAGGAAAAGACTCACTGAGATCATCTCTCTGTGTGTTATTTTGAGTATGGGGAAAGGTGATGAAATCCAGCTCCGAGGCACAGAATGTGGATTCCCCAGTGAAACACATCACCTGTCTACATTTTCCTTTATTCCCTCCTGCACAATAGCCCCTGGGAAGAGCTGTGCTCAAAACTTTCCTGTGAGTTTCCTGACACAGGTGTGAGGATCAGAAGGGACCAGCTCTGTAGAGAACTCTGAGTTCTCTCACCTGAGAACATCTTAGCCCAGCCCACCCCTCACTGTGCAGTGCCCCTACCCTGGACTGAGACCTCCAGTGTCCTCCATGGGTTCTAGGAGGCTGAGGGTCCCCTCCATACAGTATGAGGATCAGACTGATCCTGACATCCATTCATACCACAGCACCTGTTTTTTTTTTTTTTTTTTGACAGGCAGAGTTAGTGAAAGAGACAGAGAGAAATGTCTTCCTTTTTCCATTGGTTCACCCCCCAAGTGGCCGCTATGGCTGGCACATTGTGGCCAGCGCATTGCAGCAATCCAAAGCCAGGAGCCAGGTGCTTCTCCTGGTCTCCCATGCGGGCGCAGAGCCCAAGACTTGGGCCATCCTCCACTGCACTCCTGGGCCACAGCAAAGAGCTGGCCTGGAAGAGGAGCAACTGAGACAGAATCGGCACCACAACCAGGACTAGCACCCGGAGTGCAGGCGCTGCAGGCAGAGGATTAGCCTAGTGAGCCACAGCGCCAGCCAGCACCTGTGTTTTTGTGTGATGTTAGTTATTTAATCCATGATGTCCAAGCTGTTAATTTCAAGATTAAGCTCTAACATTAAACAAGTTACAAAAATCTCTCTTATGGCTCTGGTTGAAAGTGGCCAACTTCCTTTGGAGCTCTTTTCATCATTTTTCTTCTTAAGATCTCTCCTGTGTCACCCACATGTGACACAAATACACAGCCCCTGCCTGGTGATGGTCCACACATGTCAGGAGATGGAGCTCACACCTGAGCACAAGGCAGGAACCTGTGCATTTGGTGGCTGATGGACTGAGAAATCCATGCCCTCAGCCCTCGGGGCAAGGAACATGAGGGCTGGGTGACGATGGATTAGCGGGGGAGGATCTCCTGGTATTGGAGGAGCCCCAGGCTTCTGACCTGATTGTGCTCCCGGGGTAGAGAGGACAGCCATGGTGAGCTGGAGAGACTCTGTGTTCATTTATGAAATTCCTCACGAAGGGAACCACTTACAGGATCAAAGTTTCTGTCCATGAGTTCAAAGAGATAAAAGTAAAATGCCCAGGAAACTCTTTCTCATCCAGCTTATCCACCAGAGAAGTAAGGGTGGGTTTCATACTGTGCTGTGCAGCAGCAACGGCTCTTAGTGGCCTGGGCTCACACTGTTGTGATGCTGTGATCCACAACCCAGCTCTGCTCTGGCATCTGGCACCCTGGAGCTGTGGCTGCCAAGCAGTTGGACTGAGCATCCAGGAGAACCCATGTGGCAGGTGAACCCTCTTGCCACAGAGCCAATTCTGTCTTCCTTCTGCACATCAAGCAGATAGCCACCTGCAAGAAATCACTGTGAGAAGCCTGCACAGATGTTTTCTCTTTCACTCTAGGCTTTTATGAAAAAGAGGAAAAGTTTAAATATCTTAAAATCTTACTATAGTAGGCCGGTGCCATGGCTCACTAGACTAATCCTCCACCTGCGGTGTTGGCACTCCAGGTTCTAATCCCAGATGGGGCCCCAGTCCTGTCCCGGTTGCTCCTCTTCCAGTCCAGCTCTCTTCTGTGGCCCGGGAGGGCAGTGGAGGATGGCCCAAGTCCTTGGGCGCCTGCACACATGTGGGAGAACAGGAGGAAGCACCTGGCTCCTGGCGTCGGATTGGCGCAGCGTGCTGGCAGTGGTGGTCATTTGGGGCATGAACCAATGGAAGGAAGACACCCCCCCTTTCTTTTTCTCACTGTCTAACTTGGCCTGTGGAACAAAGAATCTTACTATAGTAGACAGGGTTGATATCAGGTGCCTCAGTGAAATATTTTGATGGAGCAGAAAAAATAGCAGAGGGCACCTGTGGATTGAAAACACATTCCATATAGGATTCCTGAGAACATCAGAAACTCATTGGCTCAACTGACTCATAGTCTTTGGGATGGTCTGCACATTTTTAAAAATTTATATCTTATGTTAAAGAGAGACAGAGAACGATCTCCCATCTACTGGATAACATCCCATCCCAAAATGTGTGCAAGAACCAAGGCTTCTCTGGGCTGAATCCAGGAGCCTGTAACTCAATCCATGTCATCTATGAGGGCAGGAGGGATTGAACTGCAGGAGCCTTCATGTGCTTTCTCCTAAGGTACAGATCAGCAAGAAGTGGGAATTGGAAACAGAGCCAGGATGCAAACCATGACATTCTGTCATGGGTTAGACCTCCCAACAGACATCATGTCTGTTGCTTGAAACAACTGTCCTGATTTTCAGAATGTACATAGTTATGGAGCACCATGTGATATTTCAATACACGTATAAGTTGCTTCACGTTGAAGTCAGGGTACATGTTCCTCAAACACTCATGATTTCTTTGTGATTAAAACATTCAAAATCTTTTCTTCCTTTTTCAGAAAAATATATGTACGTTGTTATCTACAGTCACTCTAATGTGCAGTAACAGCCCCAGTGCCAACTCCCATCTGAGTTACCTGTTCATCAGCTTTTCCCGTTTCCTGTTGCCTTTGCAATACCTCAACTGTTGTGAGGTCAACTCTTCTTAGATTGCAGATACAAGTGCAAGATGGGAATTACCCTTCTGTGTTTGGCATTTCCTTTAACAAAATGAGCTCAAGCTCCATCCATTTTGCTGTAAATGTTAAGATTTCCTCTATTACCCGGCTGACTAGCTTTCCATGTATACAGATACATATTCATTCATCTGTTGGTAGACACATAGGTTGTTTCCATATCTTGGCTATTGTGAGGATTTCTGTTACAAACAGGAGTGGTGGTGTCTCTCCAACAGAGTTATTCCATCTCCCTTGGATACATGCCCAGTACTGGGATTGCTGGATGGTGGGTTTCAGTTTTTTTTTTTTTTGATTTGATTTTTTTTTATTTAATGAATATAAATTTCCAAAGTACGAATTATGGATTACAATGGCTTCCCCCCCATACCGTCCCTCCCACCCACAACCTTCCCCTTTCCCACTCCCTCTCCCCTTCCATTCACATCAAGATTCATTTTCGATTATCTTAATATACAGAAGATCAGCTTAGTATACATTAAGTAAGGATTTCAATAGTTTGCTCCCACACAGAAACATAAAGTGAAAAATAATAGATGATTTTCTTTAAATGATGATGAAATCAGATCAGACCTATTGTCATGTTTAATCCCAGTGAGAGTCAAGCTGGGAGTTGATAGTTTCTTCTTTTTTTTTTTTTTTTTTTTTTTTTTTTTTTTTTTTTTACAGAGGATCAGTTTAGTATGCATTAAGTAAAGATTTCAACAGTTTGCACCCCCATAGAAACACAAAGTGAAATATATTGTTTGAGTACTCGTTATAGCATTAAATCTCAATGCACAGCACATTAAGGACAGAGATCCTACATGAGGAGTAAGTGCACAGTGACTCCTGTTGTTGACTTTACCAATTGACACTCCTGTCTATGGCATCAGTAATCTCCCTATGCTCCAGTCATGAGTTTCCAAGGCTATGGAAGCCCTCTGAGTTCTCCGATTCTTATCTTGTATAGACAAGGTCATAGTCAAAGTGGAGGTTCTCTCCACCCTTCAGAGAAAGGTACCTCCTTCTTTGTTTTTTTTTTTGTTTTTTTTTTTTTTTTATTTTTGACAGGCAGAGTGGACAGTGAGAGAGAGAGACAGAGAGAGAAAGGTCTTCCTTTGCCGTTGGTTCACCCTCCAATGGCCGCCGCTGCAGCCGGCGCACCGCGCTGATCCGATGGCAGGAGCCAGGATCCAGGTGCTTTTCCTGGTCTCCCATGGGGTGCAGGGCCCAAGCACTCGGGCCATCCTCCACTGCACTCCCTGGCCATAGCAGAGAGCTGGCCTGGAAGAGGGGCAACCGGGACAGAATCCGGCGCCCCGACCGGGACTAGAACCCGGTGTGCCGGCGCCGCAAGGTGGAGGATTAGCCTATTGAGCCACGGCGCCGGCAAGTACCTCCTTCTTTGAAGACCTGTTCTTTCCACTGAGATCTCACTCACAGAGATCTTTTGCCAGAGTGTCTAGGCTTTCCATGCCTGAAATACTCTCATGGGATTTTCAGCCAGATCCGAATGCCTTTAGGGCTGATTCTGAGGCCAGAGTGCTATTTAGACATCTGCCATTCTATGAGTCTGCTGAGTATCTCACTTCCCATGTTGGATCACTCTCCCCTTTATTTATTCTATCGGTTAGTGTTAGCAGGTACTAGACTTGTTTATGTGCTCCCTTTGACTCTTAGTCCTTTCATTATGATCAATTGTGAACTGAAATTGATCACTTGGAATAGTGAGATGGCATTGGTACATGCCACCTTGATGGGATTGAATTGGAATCCCCTGGTATGTTTTTAACTCTTTCATTTGGGGCAAGTCAGCTTGAGCATGTCCCAAATTATACATCTCTTCCCTCTCTTATTCCCACTCTTATGTTTAACAGGGATCACATTTCAGTTAATTTTTAACACTTAAGAGAATAACTGTGTATTAATTACAGAATTAAACCAGTCATATTAAGTAGAACAGACAAAAAAAAAAAACTACTAAGAGGGATAATGTATTAAGTTGTTCATTAACAGTCAGGGCTATGCTGATCAAGTCACCGTTTCCCATAGTGTCCATTTCACTTCAACAGGTTTCCTTTTTGGTGTTCAGTCAGTTGTCACCGATCAGGGAGAACATATGGTATTTGTCCCTTTGGGACTGGCTTATTTCACTCAGCATGATGTGTTCCAGATTCCTCCATTTTGTTGCAAATGACTGGATTTCGTTGTTTCTTACTGCGGTATAGTATTCTAAAGAGTACATATCCCATAATTTCTTTATCCAGTCTACAGTTGATGGGCATTTAGGTTGGTTCCAGGTCTTAGCTATTGTGAATTGAGCTGCAATAAACATTAGGCTGCAGACCGCTTTTTTGTTTGCCAATTTAAATTCCTTTGGGTAAATTCCAAGGAGTGGGATGGCTGGGTCGAACGGCAGGGTTATCTTCAGGTTTCTGATGGATCTCCAGACTGACTTCCATAGTGGCTTGACCAGTTTGCATTCCCACCAACAGTGGGTTAGTGTCCCTTTTTCCCCACATCCTCGCCAGCATCTGTTGTTGGTAGATTTCTGAATGTGAGCCATTCTAACCGGGGTGAGGTGGAACCTCATTGTGGTTTTGATTTTCATTTCCCTGATTGCTAATGACCTTGAACATTTTTTCATGTGCCTGTTGGGCATTTGGATTGCATCTTTTGAAAAATGTCTATTGAGGTCCTTGGCCCATCTCTTAATTGGGTTGTTGGTTTTCTTTTTGTGGAGTTTCTTGATCTCTTTGTAGATTCTGGTTATTATCCCTTTATCTGTTGCATAGTTTGCAAATATTTTTCCCATTCTTTTTGTTGTCTCTTCACTCTCCTGACTGTTTCTTTTGCAGTACAGAAACTTCTCAATTTGATGCAATCCCAATAGTTAATTTTGGCTTTGACTGTCTGTGCCTCCCGGATCTTTTCCAGAAACTCTTTGCCTGTGCCAATATCTTGAAGGGTTTCTCCAATGTTCTCTAGTAACTTGATGGTGTCAGGTCGTAGATTTAGGTCTTTAATCCATGTTGAGTGGATTTTTGTGTAAGGTGTAAGGTAGGGGTCTTGCTTCATGATTCTGCACGTGGAAATCCAATTTTCCCAGCACCATTTATTGAATAGACTGTCCTTGCTCCAGGAATTAGTTTTAGATCCTTGATCAAATATAAGTTGGCTGTAGATGTTTGGGTTGATTTCTGGCGTTTCAATTCTGTTCCATTGGTCTATCCATCTGTTTCTGTACCAGTACCATGCTGTTTTGATTACAACTGCCCTGTAGTATGTCCTGAAATCTGGTATTGTGATGCCTCCAGCTTTGTTTTTGTTGTACAAGATTGCTTTAGCTATTCGAGGTCTCTTGTGCCTCCATATAAATTTCAGCACCAATTTTTCCAGATCTGAGAAGAAGGTCTTCGGTATCTTGATTGGTATTGCATTGAATGTATAAATTGCTTTTGGGAGAATGGACATTTTGATGATATTGATTCTTCCAATCCATGAGCATGGAAGATTTTTCCATTTCTTGGTATCCTTTTCTATTTCTTTCTTTAAGGTTTTGTAATTTTCATCGTAGAGATCTTTAACATCCTTGGTTAAGTTTATTCCAAGGTATTTGATTGTTTTTGTAGCTATTGTGAATGGGATTGATCTTAGAAGTTCTTCCTCAGCCATGGCATTGTCTGTGTATACAAAGGCTGTTGATTTTTGTGCATTGATTTTATACCCTGCTACTTTGCCAAAATCTTCTATGAGTTCCAATAGTCTCTTAGTAGAGTTCTTAGGGTCCCCTAAATAAAGAATCATGTCATCTGCAAAGAGGGATAGTTTGAGTTCTTCCTTCCCAATTTGTATCCCTTTAATTTCTTTTTCTTGCCTAATAGCTCTGGCTAGAACCTCCAGAACTATATTGAATAGCAGTGGTGAGAGTGGGCATCCCTGTCTGGTACCTAATCTCAGTGGAAATGCTTCCAACTTTTCCCCATTCAATAGGATGTTGGCTGTGGGTTTTTCATAGATTGCTTTGATTGTATTGAGGAATGTTCCTTCCAAACCCAGTTTGCTTAGAGTTTTCATCATGAACGGGTGTTGTATTTTATCAAATGCTTTCTCGGCATCTATTGAGATAATCATATGGTTTTTCTTCTGCAGTCTGTTAATGTGGTGTATCACATTGATTGTCTTGCGCACATTAAACCATCCCTGCATACCAGGGATAAATCCCAGTTGGTCTGGGTGGATGATCTTTCTGATGTGTTGTTGCATTCTATTGGCGAGAACTTTATTGAGGATTTTTGCATCTATGTTCATCAGGGATATTGGTCTGTAATTCTCTTTCAGTGCTGCATCTTTTTCCGGCTTAGGAATTAAGGTGATGCTGGCTTCATAGAAAGAATTTGGGAGGATTCCCTCTTCGATTGTTCTGAATAGTTTGAGAAGAATTGGAGTCAGTTCTTCTTTCAATGTCTGGTAGAATTCAGCAGTGAATCCATCTGGTCCTGGGCTTTTCTTTGTTGGGAGGGCCTTTATTACTGTTTCAATTTCTGTCTCAGTTATGGGTCTGTTTAGGTTTTCGATGTCTTCCTGGTTCAATTTAGGTAGGTTGCATGTGTCCAGGAATCTATTCATTTCTGATAGGTTTCCCTGTTTGCTGGCATACAAGTCCTTGTAGTAATTTCTGATGATTCTTTTTATTTCTGTGGTGTCTGTTGTTACATTTCCTTTTTCATCTCTGATTTTATTGATTTGGGTCTTTTCTCTTCTTTTTTTAGTTAGTTGGACCAATGGGGTGTCAATTTTGTTTATTTTTTCAAAAAACCAGCTCCTCGTTTGGCTGATTTTTTGTAATGTTTTTCTTGATTCAATCCTGTTGATTTCTTCTCTGATTTTAATTATTTCTCTTCTCCTACTAGATTTGGGTCTGGTTTGCTGTAGGTTTTCTAGATCCTTGAGGTGAATTGAAAGCTCATCTATTTGGTGCCTTTCCAATTTCTTGATGTAGGCACCTATTGATATAAACTTTCCTCTTAACACTGCTTTTGCTGCGTCCCATAAGTTTTGGTATGTTGTGCTGTTATCCTCATTTACTTCCAGAAAGTTTTTGATTTCTCTTTTGATTTCTTCTATGACCCATTGTTCATTCAGGAGCATGTTGTTCAATCTCCATGTGTTTGCATATGCTCTAGGGATTCCTGAGTTGTTCATTTCCAACTTCATTCCTTTATGGTCTGAGAAGCTGCATGGTATGATTCTAATTCTTTTGAATTTGCTGAGACTTGCTTTATGGCCTAGTATGTGGTCAATCCTAGAGAAGGTTCCATGTACTGCTGAGAAGAATGTCAATGCTTTATATGTAGGATGAAAAGTTCTGTATATATCTGTTAGATCCATTTGGGCTATAGTGTCGTTTAAATCTACTGTATCCTTGTTGATCTTCTGTCCTATTGATCTGTCTATTTCTGAGAGTGGAGTATTGAAGTCCCCCAGTACTATTGTATTGGGGTATAAGTCTCCCTTTAAGTCCGTTAACAAATCTTTTAGATAAACTGGTGCCCTGTAGTTAGGTGCATATACATTGATAATTGTTATATCTTCCTGTTGAATTGATCCCTTAATCATTATGTAGTGTCCCTCTTTGTCTCTCTTAACGGTTTTTGTGGTAAAGTTTATGGTGTCTGATATTAAGATGGCTACGCCTGCTCTTTTTTCATTTCTGTTGGCATGGTATATCTTTTCCCAGCCTTTCACTTTCAGTCTGTATGGATCTTTGTTGGAAAGATGTGTTTCTTGTAAGCAGCAAATAGATGGGTTTTGTTCCTTAACCCAATCAGCCAAACGGTGTCTTTTAACTGGACAGTTCAGGCCATTCACGTTCAATGTGACTAATGATAAGTGGTAACTTTGCCCTGCCATTTGCCAAAGATAAGTTCTAATATATGCTTTGAATTCCCTGTGATCTTTTGCTGTGAGCTTTCCTTCCTTGGTTTCCTTCCTTTACCTTCTTTCATATTGATGACCGTGTTTCTTTGTTTCTGTGTGTAACACATCTTTAAGCATCTTTTGCAGGGCTGGACGAGTGGCAACAAATTCTTTCAATTTCTGTTTGTTATGAAAAGTCTTTATTTCACCTTCATTCACAAATGATAGCTTTGCAGGATATAATATTCTGGGCTGGCAGTTGTTCTCTCTTAGTACCTGGGCTATATCTCGCCATTCCCTCCTAGCTTGTAGAGTTTCTGATGAAAAGTCAGCTGTGAGTCTGATTGGAGATCCTCTGAGAGTAATCTCACGTTTCTCTCTTGCACATTTTAGGATCTTTTCTTTGTTTCACTGTGGAGAGTTTAATTACTACGTGTCGTGGTGAGGATCTCTTTTGGTCGTGTTTATTAGGGGTTCTGTGAGCTTCCTGTACTAGGATTTCTCTGTCCTTCTCCAAACCTGGGAAATTTTCTGCTAATATCTCACTAAAAAGGCCTTCTAATCCTTTCTCCCTCTCCATGCCTTCAGGAACTCCTAGAACCCGAATGTTGGGTTTTTTAGTAGTATCCTGAAGATTCCCGACAATATGTTTTAGGTTTCTAATTTCCTCGTCTTTTCTTTGGTCTGACTGTATCCTTTCCTGTTCTCTGTCTTCTAAGTCCGATATTCTCTCTTCTGCTTCTCCCATTCTGTTTGTAAGGCTCTCTATTGTGTTTTTCATTTGATCTATTGAATTCTTCACTTCAGTCACTATCCCAGTTTCCTGTTGTACTAGGATTTCTGTAGTTCAAGAATTTGTTTTTGAGAACTTCTTAATGTTCTTATCAATTTTTTGAGATCTGCTTCTTGCATTTCTTCTATGTCATCATCCTCATAATCTTGAATTGGGGTGTCTTTTTCATTTGAGGGCTTCATGGTGACTTCCTTGTTTTTATTACCTTGGTTTTTGCGTTTGTTATTTGTCATATTGGAGATATTTGGTTTCTTCACTGTGGTGCTTTTTCTTGTTATACTATGACTCTAGATTAAGTGGACTATCTGTTTTTGATGGAGCCTTAGGGCTTGAGATGGGTGTGGCCTGAGAGCTCTGTTTGGTGTGCCAAAGGTGACACTCCCAGGTTAGGCGTGGTAAACCTCTCTCTCTCTCTCTCTCTCTCTCTCTCTCTCTTTTTTGATTCAAAAGGGAAGTTATTCTGCACAGCTGAACGAAGTTGGAGGTAGTTAGCAGGCAAATGATATACCCACAGGAGCCAGAGATCGGAAGCTCTTTCCCAAGGACCACACAGGGAATCTGTTCAGCCCTCAGAGTGGGCTCAAAGTCTCCTTCAGTCTCCCACTGGGTTGCCAAAGTTATGGAATTGTAACATGTCTGGAGAGTACTCACGTGAATTCCGTGAGTTCTCTCCCCCACCGTCTCTTTTTTTTTCAGTCTCAGTTCAGTAGCACCACAAATTTACTAGGTCCTAATCTCCTGTTAATTCGCCCCGCCCAGAGTCAGGTTTTTCTGCTAGGCTCAGGGCCGGTGCAGACCTGAGGTCGCTCTGCTTATGACGTATGTCCAAGATGGCGCCTGCTCTTTGTCTTGCTCGCCCTTGAGAGGTGAGCGGAGAGAGAGAAACCCGTGTCTGTACCAGTCACCTTTTTTTTTTCCCTCTCTCTCTCTTCCAGTTAGCTTGGTGAAGTCCCCCCACCGGGGGTCATTCCCTCTAGTCTCCTCTCTCCGCTTGCCTGCCAGTGTCTCGGATTTTTGAGGTTCGGCTCACCTCGCGTTCCAGCGCTGGTGTGTTGAGTCTGCCGCTGGTGTCCCGAACTGTGGGCTCCCACGCTCTCCTCGCAGGTCCGCTCCCCTTCCAGCGCCGATGTGTGGACTCGGAGCCCTGGACGTCCCAAGTCTCTCCACTGTTGTCTGTGTGGCACGCACTCCCCTTTGAGCACTTGCGCGCAGACCCTGCAGCTTGCGCAGCTCGGTCCCGCGGCTCGGGTCCCGAGGCTCGGCTTCCGTGGCTCAGTCCCGCGGCTCGGGTCCCAAGGCTCGGCTTCCGCGTGGTGGGCGACCTTGTTCTCCCAGTAGGTCCTCCGATTTACGACTACTGGATCCAGAAGAGTTTTCTCTGCAATATTTTTCTGGTTCTTTTTTCTGAGGCTACTGTAACTCCCCTTTTATTAAACTAAATTTTCCCGGACTATCGGTGCGCGCCCTCACTATTCCGCCATCTTGGCTCCCAGACCGGGTTTCAGTTTTTATAGGAATCTCCATACTATTTCCCACAGCAGATGAAAAAATTTACCTTCCCAACAATATCCAAATGTTCCTTTACCCACATCATTTTTTTTAATTTCTGTTTTGTAGTTTATTGAAATTAATACATATTTCATATGTACAGCTTTTGGGGACATAGTGTTTCTTCCCCACATTCCCATGCTCCCACTCCCATTCCCATTCCATTTTCCATTAATATTAATTTTAATTGACTTTCTGCACTTGTCATCTTTTGTCTTTTTTATGGTAGCCAGTCCAAGTGCAGTGAGAAGATATCTCAACTTATCACAACTTAGCTCAAGCGAAAAAACTCATTCATTTAGAGAGACCCTTTCTTTTCTTTTTTTTTTTTGACAGGCAGAGTGGACAGTGAGAGAGAGAGAGAGACAGAGAGAAAGGTCTTCCTTTTCCGTGAGTTCACCCCTCAATGGCCACTGCAGCCAGCGCACTGAGTCCGGTGCACTGCGCCGATCCAAAGGCAGGAGCCAGGTGCTTCTCTTGGTCCCCCATGTGGGTGCAGGGCCCAAGGACTTGGGCCATCCTCCACTGCACTCCTGGGCCACAGCAGAGAGCTGGACTGGAAGAGGAGCAACCGGGACAGAATCCGGTGCCCTGACCGGGACTAGAACCCAGGGTGCCGGTGCTGCAGGCGGAGGATTAGCCTAGTGAGCCACGGCACCAGCAGGGAGACCCTTTCAAGGGTAGCGTCAACAATGACTCAATGACCTCCCACAGATCCCACCACTTAAATATCCAACCACCTCTTAACATCTACACACTGGGAACGAAGATTCTAACACATCAACTTTTGAGGGACATATAAGAGCAACATCCAAATCATACCATCATTCTTTCAAACACTCCCAAAACCTTTGGGATATGAGGAAAGGATACTGTCCAGCCCATTCTATGAGAACAATATGTCCCTGATCCCAAAAGCTGATAGAGATATTTCTATTAAAATAACCACAGATGCAACAATCTTCAATTATTAGCTAATCAAATTCAGCAGCGTGATAAAGGAAAAGATACCATGACCAAGTGAGATTTATCTCAGTAATGCAAAGATGGTTCTGCATGCAAAAGAAAACTGAAGTAGTATCTCACAATACTAGAATGGGATAACAACTCATGGTTATTTCAAAAGATTCAGAAAAGATCTTGGGAAAATGCAACACATTTCATATTAAGAAAATTCATCAAAATAGAAGGGAACTAACTCAACTGAATACTGACATTGAACGATTTCCCTGTAAGATCATGAATACAAACAAGACAATTATGCTCACTCTTGCCACTTCAACATTGTCGTAGAAGTCACAGACAGGATATTTATCCACAGAAAAGAAATAAAATTCATCCAGATTGAAAAGGACTGGTCAATTATTAGAGCCAGTGTGGCTGCCCAATTTTGGACTGGGAACCTCCAAAGTATGAGCTGAAATAAGTGTCCTTCCTTCTAAGAAGCCCCTCTTACATAATTTAATTGTAGAAATGAAAAGCTGCTAACACACCCCAATCTCCAGAACACAGGCTGCAGCAGTGTGGTGTTATAATAAGAGGATTACTGTTGGTACCTGTCCCACCCAAGAGCACAGAGTCCCAGTCACATGACCATCCTAGAGAATCCACTGATGTTCCATCACAGTAGTAGGAAGCATTCCAGCGTCAGCTGAAAACCCAAATAGACTCAGAAGTAACAGTAACCCCAGTGTCATTCATGATTTGTGCCAGGTGGTTTGGGATAGCAATACAGATTCTCCTAGAACCTGATAGGGTTGATGCCTTTTCAAGTCTGTGGATATCCCCTACAATCCCTGCCTCCTCTGTATGCAGAATACACCTTCCTCTACAAGGGCCAAACCCATACATGCTCCCATTTACAGCCTCCACAAATTTTGATGGAAAATTGGGAAATCCTCCAATATTTGTAAGTGAATTAATGCATTTCTAAATACATGTGTCAAGGACTTACAAGAGAAATAACAAAATTTTATAAGTGAATGAAAATACAAACACAGATACCACAACTTGCGTGTTGAGGCTCAATCACTTCTTAGGGGGAAATATATAATACTTCAAAAAGACTATCATTTTAAATCTTTTTTTAAGGATTCATTTACTTATTCAAAAGGTAGAGTTACACAGAGGCACAGGCATAGAAAGAGAGGGAAGTCTTCCATCTGTTGGTTGATTCTGCAAATGGCTGCAATGGCCACAGCAGAACCAATTTGAAGTCAGAAGCTTCCTCCAGGTCTTCCACATGGTGCAGCGGCCCAAGAACTTGGGCCATTTTTTACTGCTTTTCCAGGTCATAGCAGAGAACTCCATCAGAAGTGGAGCAACTGGGACTTGAACCAGCACCCATATCAGATGCTGGCACTGCAGGTGGCAGCTTTACCCACTATACCACAACACTGGCCCCAGCAATATATAACATTAATAGTGCTGTAACAAAGAGTAGTCTCAGTTATTTGAGTTATTACCCTCAGAAAAAAAGGGAAAATTAGGCAAATATTAAAATAATAAAATACTATTTAGATTCTGGAGAAGAAGAATGGCACAGATTATCATAAGGACTACAGCAGAGACATCACTTTAGAGCAGATGTTGCTATAATCATTGAAAGATAGTTAAGAAATTTCAAAAGTGAACCATTAAATTTGGAAACATTGTGGTCCCCACTGTATTTGAGTCTAGCCTACAGAGTCAGTGGGCAGCCAGGGAATCCATTTAGCTCTATGAAGGAAAGCCACATTGCCTCCTTCCCCTCCCCCAACCAAAGCACTCAACTTGCTGAGACGGGGCTAAAGCTAATCTCTTTGTCACGCTGGAGGCTCTCTCTGGGGATAGGGCAGCTCACATGGGAGAGAATGGATATTCTGTAGCCTGTGAATGTGGGAATCCTGTGATGGTGCAAATCTTAGTCCACAAAACTGAGATGGACATGCACTGTGGTAGGGTTTATGGAAGTGTGCACGGGCTGATTCCATAAGCTCTGAACTCTCTGAATGTGAAAGAGGGACATAGCAGAGGGCTCTCACTACAAGGTTCATAGATGATATGTGAGAGGTTGTACCCCTGAGAGGGTGTGTTGCACAAGCACTGTGAGCTCATTGTAGGCAGTGAATCTTTTCACCATGGCACAGAGAACAACTGGGGCTGTGAAAATGCCAGCCAACATGACCATTGCTTACTACTGAGGACAATCAGAGGAGCTCCACCATGGCGAAGGTGATTGTCACTGTGGAATCTCTCCAGTCATTACTGTATTCCAGAGCTCCCAGGCCTAGCCCAACACACACATCTCAATCACCACTATAATCCACAGGCATTCCAACAAATCATAGAGATTTTTCTTCTGTAATTTGCATTTCCAGGAACAAAATTTTCAGAGGAGACACCAACAAGTGATTCCAGAGATGCATAAAAATAAATGCAGAAATACAAGAAAACATGAACAAAGAAGACAATATGACTCCCCAAAGGAACACAATATCAATATTAGACCATGAAGACAAGGAGTTTGATAAAATGCCTGAAAATGATTTTTTTTAAAATGATAGTAATATTACTGAAAAATACAGAAAAACAGTTACATGAAATAAGAAAATCTGTATGACATGGATGAGAGATTCTGTAGGGCTGTAGAGATATTAAAGAAAAATCAAAATGATATTAGAAAGGAAGAATTCAATATGTCAAATAGAAACACCATGGGATACCTTAAGAACAGACTCAGTAGGGCATAAGAATGAACATCCAAGCTAGAAGTCAAATCTCTTGAAATAGCTCAGCCAGCAAAAAGGAAAAAATTAGAAAAACAGAAAATATTCAGGATGTATGCAGTGCCATCAAATGACAACATATTACCTGTCTTATGAATCATCGAAGGAAAAGAAAAACAGAATGGCATAGAAAACATGTTCAATGAAATAACAAATTTCCCCCAATTTGGAGAAAGGTATGGACATCCAAGTACAGGATATACGCAGAACTCCAACAGGCATGATCAGAAAAGATCTTACCATGACACATTACAGTCAAACTTTCAAAGACAAACATAGAACATATGTGCAAGAAAGAAATGCCAGATTCCCTTTAAAGTATCTCCAATTAGATCAGGAAATTTCTCAGCAGAAACCCTACAGTCTAGGAGACAAGGGAGAGACACAAGTTCTAAAAGAAATTTTCAGCCCAGAATACTGTACCCAGTGAAACCCTCATTTTATAAATCAAGGGGAAAGAAAGAACTTCCAAAGAAAACAAATATTGAAAGATTCTGTCACCACCTGGCCAGCCTTACAAATGACACTTAAGGTAGTACTACACAGAGAAACAGAGAAAGATAACCCACACAATGAAAAAATGTGAAGGCAGAAAACCTCCTAGTGAAAGAACAAAGAAGATCCAAAACAAATAGGAATATTGATGGGAAAATGGTAAGACAGATTCATTACAATCGATAATACTATAAATGCAAATGAAATAAATTCTCCTAATAAAAGACACAGACTTGGATAGATTAAAAAACAAAAACCATGTATATGCTGACTGCAAGAAATAGACCTCACCAAGAAAGACAAAAAACATCAAAAGTGAAAGGATAGAAATACATATTCCATGCAAATGAAAATTAAAAATGAGTATCTATCTTCATATCAGACAAAATAGACTTAAGACAAAAATGGTTATGGAACATAAACATCATGGAAACAGTTATGGAACAAATAAGGGATTGATTGAACAGAAGGATGTGACTGTAGTCAATGTGCATGCAATGCTAGGGCACAGAGATAATTAGAACAAATATTAAGGGATCAACTGGGAGACACAGGATCCAATAAATAATGAAAAGGATGTCAACACCCCACTTTCATAAATGGACAGATCAACCAGACATAGAATCAACAAAGAAGCAACAGAGCTAATCTACACTACTGACCCAATGGGTCTAATTGATATGTACAGAAAATTTCATCCCACAGCTATAGAATACACATTTCTATCATCACTGCGTGGAACATTCTCTAGGACAGATCATATAATAGGCTATAAAACAAACCTTAAAAAAGTTAAAAAAAAAAAAAACTGAAATCACACTGTGTATCTTTTCTGACCAAATGCAAATCAAGTGGGAAATGAACAATGGAACAAGCTCTAGAAAATATGAAATACATGGAAACTGAACAACATGCTCCTGAATGAACAGTGGGTCAGAGAAGAAATCAAGAGGAAATTAAAAAAATTCCTAGAAACAAATGAAAATGGCAACATGACATGTGAAAACTCATGCAATACAACAAATGCAATGTTAGGAGGGAATTTTATAGCAATTAGTACCTACATCAAGAAATTAAAAAGGCATCAAAAAATGACTGAGAAAATCAAAAATAAACCAAACCCAAATTTGGAAGGAGGAAAGAAATAATTAAAATTAGAGAATTAACAAATTTGAACCAAAAACAACATAAAAATCAGAGAAATGAAGAGCTGATTTTTTGAAAAAAAAAATAAAAATTGATACATTTGTCCAAACATTCAATAAAAGGAAGAAAACCTGTATTAATAAAATTAGAGATGGAAAAGATGTTACAACAGAACCACAGAAATAAAAACAATCAGAAATTACTACAAATAGCTATATGCCAAATTTAAAAATCTAGAATAAATGGGTAGATATCTGGACACATACAATCTAACAAAATTGAATCATGAAGACATAGAAAAGCAAATAGACCAATAACCAAGCTGGAAATTGAATGACTGCTAAAGACTCTCCCAGGAAATCAAAGCCCTGGGTCTTTATAAACATTCTACCAAATGTTTAAAGAAGAAAATTTTCCACTACTTCTCAAAATATACTGAAAACAACTGAAAGGGAGAGAATCCTCCCAAATTCCTATGAAGCCAGCATCACTTTAATTTCAAAACCAGAAACAGACAGAATGAAGAAAGGGAACTATAGACCAATACTCCTGAAAAACACAGATGAAAAAATCCTCAACAAAATACTAGGTAATTGAATCCAACAACGTCAGAAAGATCATTCATGTGGACTAAGTGCTATTTATCCCTGGTATGCATGGATGGATCAACTTATACAAATCAATAAATGTGACACATCACATTAACAAATTGAAAAATAAAAACCATATGATTATCTCAATAGATGTGAATAAAAGATTTGACAAAACGTCAATTCATGATTAAAAAAAACCCTTAATCAAATTTGGTATAGAAGGAGCATTTTTTAACCCAATCAAAACAGTATGCAACAAACCAAGCCAGCATCATACTGAATGGGGAAAAGTTGGAGCATTTCTGCTAAGATGCAGAAACAGACACTGAAGCCCATTTTCAACATTGCTATTCAATATAGGTATGAAAGTTTTAGCCAGAATCATCAGAGAAGGAGGAGAAATCAAAGGGATACAAATGGAAAGGAGGAATTCAAATTAACCCTTTTTAGAGATGTTACGATCCTATACATGACGAACCAAAAGACTCCACTAGGAAACTATTGGAACTCAGAAGAGAGTATAGTAAAGTTTCAGAACATAAAATCAACACACAAAAATGAATAGCCTTTGCATACACAAACAATGCTATTGCTGTGAAAGAACTTGGATGATCATTAGCATTCAGAATAGATAACAAAAATTAAATACCTTGGAATGAATTTAAAAAAGTACATGAAAGATCTCTACAGTGAAAATTACAAAAGCTTAAAGAAATAAATGGATGAAGACACCAAGAATTAAAAATTATTCCATGTTCATGGATTGGAAGAACAACATAGAAATGTACATACTCCCCAAAGTAATTTACAGCTTCAATGTGATCCCATTCAAAACACCAAAAACCTTCTTCTCAGATCTAGAAAAAATGATGCTAAAATTCATACGGAAAAACAAGAGACCCCAAATAGCTAAAGCAATCTTAAGTCAACAAGAACAAAACTGGTAACATCAGAATACCAGATTTCAAGACATATTACAGAGCAGTTATCATCAAAACAGCCTTTTTCTGGCAAGAAGATAGACATGTAGACCAATGGCACAGAATAGAAACCCCAAAATTAATCCACACATCTACCATCAAGTAATATTTGACAAATGAGATAAAATCAATCCCATGAGAGAGGACAGCCTTATCACCAAATGGTGTTGGAAAAATTGGATCTCCACCAGCAGAAGTGGAGGAAAGACCACTAATTTATACATTATTGAAAAAAATGCAAAATTGATTAAGGATCTAAACTGCTGACCTGTTAGCATCAAATTACTAGAGGAAAACACCAGGGAAACTATACAAAGCATTGGCATATGCAAACACTTCTCCGACAAGACCTCAGAAGCACAGGCAATCAAAGTAAAAATGGAGGGAATTACATAAACATAGGAAGCTTCTTCATTACGAAGGAAACACTCAACAAAGTGAAGAAGCAACCAAGAGAATGGGAGAAAATATTTGTCAACTATGTATCTAATAAAGAATAATATCCAGAATATATGAGGCACTCAAGAAACTCAACAACAATAAAGTAAACAATCCAGTTATGAAACAAGCAAAGAATATGATCAGGCATTTTTCAAAGGATGAAATTCAAATGGCCAACAGTCACATGAAAAACAGTTCAGGATCACTATCCATCAGAGAAATGCAAATGAAAACCACAATGAGGTTTCACCTCACCGCAGTTACAATGGCTATCATCCTAAAGGTGCCCAGGTACACTGTTGTTTGTAGTGTAAACTATTCAGCCATTATTGACACTATTATAGAGTTTCCTCAGAAATCTAAAAATATGACTCAGCCATCCCACTCATTACCCAAAGGAAATGAATCGCCATGACTTATCAGCTTTTAGGCTAAGATCAAGTGTAGGAAATGAATCACCATATCTAAGAGTTAACAGTACCCTCATGTATATAGCAGCTCAATTCACAAATTGCTAAGATATGGAATTAATATAGATGACCAACAATGGTGACTGGATACAGAAAATGTGATATATGTACAAGGTGGAATGAAACCCTTTTTTAAAGAAAATGGATACAATTGGATACCAATATGCCTACTGAAAGAATCAAGATTCAAAAAAGACAAATGCCACCTGTTACCTCTGAGTTGAGGTAACTAACATATAGAATATCAAATAACCTCTTGTTGCAAATGAGTTCAATTGGCATCCCAAGATTTTATAACTATTTATAGCCCTTACCTATATTTCTGAACAGTGGTCCATACTTACTGAACTCTTTATTTAGCAGAGAATCAAACTTGTGATTACAAAGAAAATTAAGAATGTTATTTCAAAAATTATAAAAGAAAGATTGAAAGGCAGAGAGGGAGGGAGGTATCATTATACTACTAGAGTTGTATCTATGAACTGTATGAAGTATATTTTCTTTATATTGATAAAACAATTTACAAAACACAATACAGTTAAGAAACTCACAAAGGACATGATACTAATATCTTACTAATAGGGGAAATAGACTATGGGGTACATGTGAAATCTTCACAATTTTTGTTTTGTAAATTTCAAACTATTCCAAAATAAAATGTTTTTAAAAACAAAATACAGTTTTCTCCAAAAAAAAGAAGAAACACAAATGACCAGTAATTTCCAGAAAATGTTCAGCAGCCTTAAGCATGAGAAAATTTGTAATGTCATTTAGTCATTTAGAGCTGAAATTGGGCCTGGCATTGTGTCATGGTAGCTTAAGCCTCCACCTGTGGCAGTGGAATCCTATATGGGCTCCAGTTCAAGTTCCAACTGCTCCACTTCCAATCCAACATCCTGTTAATGGCCTGGAAAAGCAGCAGAAAATGGCCCAAGTACTTCACCCCCTGCACTTGGAAGAAGCTATTGGTTCCTGGATTCAATCACACTGGTTCTGGCCATTGTGGCCATCTGGGGAGTGAACCAGCAGATGGAAGATCTCTCTGTCTCTAACTCTGCCTCTCAAATAAATAAGTAAATCATTTTAAAAATTTAAAGTTCTAAAAATTTACTATTTACAACAAAATGGATGAAACTGGAAGTCATTATGTTAAATGAAATTAGCTAAGCACAAAAAGATGATTTCCATATGATGTCTGCTCCAAAAGTCTTGCAATAAGGAATCTCCTATCAGCCACAGATACCATAGTAAGGGATAAAGCCATTTAAGCTTTAAAAGTAAAAGTGTGGAAAGAATACCTGTCCAACCTTTGAAAAATAAGCAAAACTAGATGTCTCATCATTATTGCTGGCAGGCAGCTGCTTGAGTAAAAGTCCACTCAGCTGGCTGCTGAGTCAGCTGGATAAGCAGAGGGAGAACACGACTTCACTCTTGGCACAGGGATCACCACCCACATGGATCCCAGTGCCACTGAGTATCAGATCAGCAGCCACAGAACCAATAAGCCATATCCCTCATCAGGGAAAGCCGAGGCAGGACTGGGTGGTGGATCATGCCTCTCATAGCCTAATTGAGTCCAGGCTACTGATGGACACATGTTGTCCATAGCATTTATATTTTCTTTTTGACAGGCAGAGTGGACAGTGAGAGAGAGAGACAGAGAGAAAGGTTTTCCTTTTGCTGTTGGTTCACCCTCTAATGGCCGCCTCGGGCAGCGAGCTGCGACCGGTGCACCATGCTGATCCGAAGCCAGGAGCCAGGTGCTTCTCCTGGTATCTGATGTGGGTGCAGGGCCCTAGTACTTGGGCCATCCTCCACTGCACTCCTGGGCCACAGCAGAGAGCTGGCCTGGAAGAAAGGCAACAGGGACAGAATCCGGTGCCCTGACAGGGACTAGAACCCGGTGTGCCAGTGCCGCAAAGCGGAGGATTAGCCTAGTGAGCCACGGTGCCGGCCGTAGCATTTGTATTAAACCCACAGTCTCACTGCTCTGCTTGGTGGACATGCTGGGTGAGCAACACTGTTTCCTGGGCATTTTGCTTTTATCTCATTGAACTGCTGAATAGACAAACTTTCATCCCCAAGTAGTTCCCTTCCTGAGGAATTTCATAAAATGAACACAGAGTTGCTTCAGATGCCCAGGCTGACATTTCCACTTTGGGAGCACAGTCAGATCTGAAGCCTGGGGATCCTTCAATGCCAGGAGATCCTGGCTCCCCCGTCACCCCCGCTCCATCATCACTCAGGCCTCATATTCCTTGCCCTGGAGTGCTGAGGGCATGGGTTTCTCAGTGCATCAGCCACAGTGTGCACAGGTTCCTGCCTCGTGCTCAGGTGTGAGCTTCACCTCCTGAAGGATCTGGACCATCACCAGGCAGGGCTGAGTATTTACCACACATGGAGAAAACAGGGGCACTAGAGAATGAAAATAAAGCAATGGGCTCCAAAGGATGCTAACTACCTTCACCCATGGCCATCAGAGATCTTTTTCTATATCACTGATCTGAGATAGAGCTTGAAAACTGAAACTAAGAGCTTAAGCGTCATGGAATATATGACTAATGCCACTCAGAAACAGGTGTTGCGTGTGTGAATAGATACAGATATGCTCGTGCCACTCACAGTGTAGGGAGAGGACCGCCACCCCTCAGCCTGGGAAACTCATGCGGGCACCAGGGATCTCTGAGCCCACAGAAGAAGCACTGCACAGTGTGGAGTGGAATTTGGCTATCATGTTCTCCTATAGAAAGTTGAAGAACTTGGTGTTGTTTACCCAGGCAGGCCCTTTCTGAACCATACACAAGTGTCAGGGAACTCAAAACTAAGTTTTGAGCACAGCTCTCCCCAGGTTGCTATTACCCAAGAGAGAATGAAGGAAAATGACAAGTTCCACTGGGATCTCCTAGTTCTCTGCTCTCCAAGGGGACTTCATCACCTTTCCCCAGACACCAAAATGACAATACAGAGAGATGAGTTCAGGGCGTCTTTTCCTTAAAATTCTGCAAGTTTCTCGCAGGTGCATGGAATCCCCAACTTCCTGCTGCGTAAGTGGATCTTTATTGCACAGATCAGGAATCAGCAGGGTGGGTTCTTAGGCAGGGAGGCAATTGAGACTACATTGAGGTTTGTAGCAGCCTCAGAAGGGAGGTGGGCTCCAACGGTCCTCCACAATTCAGCTCTGTTCTCTGTGCAACACAATGGGGAAACGGTCTTCTCTGGATGGATATTTGCTCCCTTAATTTGCTAACTCACAAAATTTGTCCATTGTTTCATATAAAACACTTTCTATCTCCCATTCATTTCTTTGGATAAAATTACTATCATTTGCATGGTGTATCATGTCACACCACTTATTCTCCAATTAAGACTAAAACTGCTCTCATAATCACAGGTTAGCCTGGGACTGGACGAATTTCATTCAGTGTTAGCAGCTATTTACTTTCATTTTCCTAAAACAGAATTATCATCTTACAGTACTTTTTAAAATAACTAAAACCTTTAGAAGCAAATGATTATCTATGTTCAGAAGAATGCCATTAAATGTTAACCCTCCCCTTCTGTGGGGAGCAACTGGGAGTAACTCGGACTATACTGTTACTGGAATTAAGACTTATTCTATACATCTGCTCTCCCACAATATGGCGCTGGGAGAGGAGCAAACAGCTTCTACCCAGCTGCCTCTCACCAATTTGACAAGCTGCAGGAGCTGCTCCTGATTGGAGGAGAGCAGTGTACTCGGCGTGTGGGTAGCAGAGTTGGGATTGGTGGAAGAGGACTATAAAGGAGGAGAGAGACAACATGCACCGGGGAACATCTATCTGAATAACACCTGTGCAGCCCCCGAGAGAGCCGGCCGGCAGTGTGCCGCTCCCCCGCGGAAGTGGGGAAAGTGGCTAGGGGGAACTGCCCTTCCACGGAGGTGGAAGGGTCGGTAGCCAACCCGAGAAGAACCAGCAGCAAACCCGGGGAGGGCCGAGCAGACAAAAGAACAGCACAGGGTCCTGTGTCATTCCTCCATGAAGAGGGGGAGCGACATAATGGTGCCGTGACTCGGATAGGAAACCTAGGAGGGAAGAATCGGGAAGAAGTGGGAAAATACCGGAGAGAGAGACTAGCAAAGAGCCCAGGGGAAAGCCGGACGGAAAAGGTGCCGGAAGAAGCTATTGAAAGCCTAGGCATAGACTCGGATACGGACTGTGGGAAAGAAGTTAGGATTTAAAGTGAAAGCAAGAAGAAACTTAGACTCATACGGTCTGCAGGTTGAAAGTGAAAGTGAAACCTAGAAGAAACTTAGACTCGGATACGGACTGTGGGGAGAAGCCAGGAGAAATGAGAGGGAAATATTGTTGGAAGAAAACTTAGGGAAACATACCGGGTAGAGAAAAATGTTAGGGAGGATGCAGCCGCGGGGGCAGGCCGAGGCAGAGACGTAAGCCAGCTTGCGATTCGTTGAGTCAGCCCGGGGAACAAGGGGCGAAAATCTGGAACCAGAGGCAGAGACGTGGGCCAGGTTGGTGTCGGGGAACAGGACAGCCTGGGCAGCTGTGCCCCTCCCGACATGTACAAGCACAAGAAGTTTAGTGCTGGGCTTTTTCCACCCTGCCCGTTGCTAATTGCAAGATCCTGTTTTGACTATAAGCATCCTGTTATTGCATGCTTCCCACACTTAGTTGGTAACATGTTTTCCATGAATCATATATAAATAGGTGGACGGTGGGCGGGAGTTAGGCAGGAATGCTGGTAACAGGCGGGAATTATGAATGAACGCTGGTAAAAGGCGGAGTGATGAATGAACGCTGGTAAAAGGCGGAGTTGTGAATGAACGCCGGTAACAGGCGAGAGCTGTGAATGAACGCCAGTAATAAGCGGGAGTGGTGAATGAAGGAGTTGTGAATGAATGCCGGTAACAGGGCGGGATATATAAGAGGGTTGGAGGAGGCGAAGATGGCAGGCATTCGCGACATGTAACGCGAGTCTGCTGAAAAATAAAGTGGAAGCTGAAAAGCCAATAAACGCTTCTGGTGTCTCCGAGGTCTCGCCGGCGTTAACCTATCCGGAAGGTGTACGCCTGCAACTGGTGCCGTGACTCGGATCGCTGCGACGCGGAAAGAAGGTAAGAAAAAAAAGTCTATAGACGGGAGTCTAGGGGAAAAAGCCTAGGAATACCGCGGTACAATGGGGAACACACAGTCCACCACGAAAGTGCACCTATTGATTAGCCGCCTTTTAAAGGCAACGGGGACGCCCGTAAAGAGTGTAGCTGTGTGCAATTTTACGAGGATACTATATAAAACTTGTCCTTGGTTTGTTGAAGAAGGAGATTTATCACAGGTTCGGTGGAGACGGGTGGGACGTGAATTGCGAAACGCTGGAGTCGAGGAGGGGGTGATCCGCTTGTGGTATCTGATAGATACTGCTTTACAGTCGGAGGATGACCAGATCGGGGAACTCTTAGATGAAGGCTCCGAACTACTGGAGGAGCTCAGCGAAGACTCCCATGATAGTAGCGAAAAAGGAGATAGTATAGAGGAACAAAGGATAGAAGCAAGCGGAGGAGCCCGACCAAAAGCGAAACATCCGCAGATGCTGGGATCGCTTCCACTATACTCGGAGTTTCCCTTAATGCCCTCTGATCCTCCTTACGAACCACCCCATCATTCTATGCGCTGTTGCTGTTTTGCCGGCAATGCTTCCAGCGAGATGAGGCCCATAGTTTTGGAGTCTGGGCCGGAGAAACAGACTAGAAGGCAAATGCTTGAAAATGAAAGTGCTCGTAATGACGATGAAGCCGCTTTTTTTATAAATACTGGGGATTCAACTCCCCACCCACCGTGGCGCCTGAAACCAAATTGGACAGAGTTCTTTAACCCCCATCAGATCTTTCCAGTGACCGAAGACCGCCAAGGAAATCGCGGGTGGACTCTGGTCAACTTCACAGCATTAAAAGAATTGCAAAAGGCAGTGACTCTCTACAGGCCACATGCTAACTTCACCAAAGCTATCCTAGGAACCTTAGGCACTCAGGGCCTAGTCCCTGAAGATTGGAGAAATGTCTGCAAGGCAGTCCTTTCAGGGGGAGATTATCTCTTATGGTCAGCCACTTATAGGGAACTAGCTCGTACTCAGGCGGCGCAAAACCGAGCTGATGGGCAACCTGCCTGGAATGAGGACATGTTAAACGGAGAGGGAGCATTCCATGCAGAAGCGGTGCAAGCTCGGTGTCCCCGGGAGGTATTACAACAAATAAGAGATATAGCCTTGAGGGCCTGGAAGGTAGTGCCAAAAAAAGGGGAAGTTAAACACAGTCTGACTAAAAATTGGCTGCTGTAAAAACCTTAGTAGAGGAACAATTAGGGGCAGGACATCTTCAGCCATCTACTTCTCCTTGGAATACTCCTATCTTTGTGATTAAAAAGAAATCAGGTAAATATCACCTACTTCATGATTTAAGAGCTATAAATAAACAAATGCAACCTATGGGGGCCACTCAACCCGGCCTCCCCATTTTAACCATGCTACCTAGAGAATGGAAACTAATAGTAGTTGATATAAAGGATTGTTTTTTCTCTATCCCCCTAGTCAAGGAAGATAGACAACGTTTTGCCTTTACAATTCCCTCTATAAATCATATAGGACCCAATGCTCATTTTGAATGGACGGTATTGCCACAAGGAATGACTAATAGTCCCACATTATGTCAAATATATGTTGCTAAGGCTATTGCACCTGTAAGAAAATTATTTCCACAAATGACAATAGTACACTACATGGATGATATTCTATTGGCTGCTCTTAACCAGGAAGAATTAGATAAAGCCTTCTTTGCGTTAGAGCAATCCCTAAACAATTATAATCTTATCTTATCCCCTGAAAAGATTCAACGAGTTCCTGCAGTACAATATTTAGGACTACGGATTACCCCTACCACAGTAAAGCCTCTTGATTTTAATATCTCCACTCATCATGTTAAAACCTTAAATGACTTACAAAAATTGTGTGGAAATTTAAACTGGATTCGGCCTTATTGTAAAATGACTACTGAAGAAATGCACCCTTTGTTCTGACTTCTGGAAGGCGATGCATGCCTAAATTCACCCAGACAACTTACAAAGGAGGCAAAAGCAGTATTAAAAAAATTTGAACAGCACCTTAAGAGCACCGCTATGCAGCGGGGTGATCCCACTATGCCCTTAAGTATTTTGGTGTTCATACAAAGTCATTATCCCTATGCTTTACTCTGGCAAGAAGGACCATTGTTGTTTATATACCCACATAACCATATGCCCAGATCTATTACCTCCTATGCGGAGGCTATGGGAAATTTAGTTTTACAAGCCATCCACCGAGTCGTAGAAATTGCAGGAAGAAGACCACAGTCTTGCATTCTTCCATTAGAGTCTGTGGTCATTCAGGAGTGGGCTAAGGAAACTTGGCAATGGTCCCACATTACCATCACCCTTGACATAAGTGTAGATATATGGTTGAGGGTCCTCTTAATATCGTTTCTGATAGCTTATATGTTGTTAATGATCACCCATATTAGAGCACATACCTCCCTGCCAGGTCCTCTCACCGCGGGAAATGCCCTTGCCGATCAACGTTCCCGCTTCCTTTTAGCTTGCACTGCCATGGAACAGGCAACAGAATATCACAAACTTTGGCATGTTAATAGTAAGACCTTAAGTATGAGGTTTAATATCCCTATTCATAAAGCTAAATCTATTGTCCAAAATTGCAAAAAATGTGTTATTCATCAGCCTGTTACTATGTCCACTGGAGCTAATCCCCGGGGCCTTTATCCATGTCACATTTGGCAAATGGATGTAACGCATATCCCTGCCTTTGGCAAGCTATCCTGTGTCCATGTTACGGTGGATACTTACTCAGGAGTAGTTATGGCTACCGCCGCCGCCAAAGAGTCCACTTCCCATGTAATGCAACATATGTTACAATGTTTTGCTTCTTGGGGAATTCCTAATATAATAAAAACTGATAATGGACCTGCTTATACTTCTAAGGCTTTTGCTGAGTTTTAGCAACTTTTCATATCTCTCATTTAACTGGCATCCCATATAACCCTACTGGACAAGCCGTTGTGGTACGCACTAATCTGTATCTGAAAAACTTTGTATTAAAACAAAAAGGGGGAATAGGGGCACTATCCCGTTCCCCTAAAGACATTCTCAACCTCGCCTTACTTACCATAAATTTTTTAAATAAAAAAGCTGATGGTCTCACCCCGGCAGAACATCATGTAATCTTGGAACAGACCCCCAATAGTAATAAACCCCATGAACTGACATAAGCTCAGCCACACGTTAGAAAAATGATTATGTGGAAAGACCCACAAGATAACAAATGGAAAGGCCCATACCCATTAATAAGAAGGGTACGAGGCGCTGTTTGTTTTCTCCCACAGGAAGAAAAAAATCCAATCTGGACTCCAGAAAGACGGACAAGAACAATAGAGTGGCAAGATGATCGTGATCCTACTCCTACTAATAATGACGCCACTGTCACCGACAATGGCCAAGCTGGATGAGTATTGGGGTCTCTTGAGAGCCCTACCTCTCCCTCTCCAGTTGTGTATTTGCCTGAGAAGGACTTCTCTATGGCTGTTCAACACAGGAGAGACTTTGGAGTCACCGTGGTCGTCGTTGCAGTAATTGCGGCATTATCAGCTTGTTAGGCCGCTATTGGCATGGCTGTGAGCCAAACCTCCACACTGGCCATACTTGATAGCATCACAAGATCTACCACCCAGGCACTTGATGATATACTGCTATTCAGCTATTAATGAACAGATTTATTGCAAGATTAGGCCTGGTTGGCATACCCTGTGTTATTCGATCTACTGCAGTTTGTGTTACCACCTACCTCTACAACCACTTTTCATTTGCCGCTAATCAGTCCCATCTTTTGGGTAGCATGTTAAATGGTAGTTGGAATCCAATTAAACAATGGGCCGCTATTATAGGGTTGGCTCTTATTGTGCTTATAACAGGATCAATTATTGTTCGGATCTTGCAAGGGCTGTTAATATGCAAATGGTGGTTAAACAAGCCATCTAACATTCAATAACCAGTACCCCATGCAAAATGGACAGATTCAGGTGTGGCTGAATCTGCTGGAATGGTAGTCAAAGACGGGTAAGTTCTGAGAGGTCTTCAAGGCAACCTAAGACAGGGCATGAACGCTCCCTCCACACCTCATGTTCACGTGCCAATGATGGGTAAGCCCGATAGATGCTCTTGGTCACCTAAGACAGGCACAGTACCACTCCATTTTGCAAAGAAATAAGGGGGAGATGTCGGGGAACGGGACAGCCTGGCCAGCTGTGCCCCTCCCGACATGTACAAGCACAAGAAGTTTAGTGCTGGGCTTTTTCCACCCTGCCCGTTGCTAATTGCAAGATCCTGTTTTGACTATAAGCATCCTGTTATTGCATGTTTCCCACACTTAGTTGGTAACATGTTTTCCATGAATCATATATAAATAGGTGGACAGTGGGCGGGAGTTAGGCAGGAACGCTGGTAACAGGCGGGAGTTATGAATGAACGCTGGTAAAAGGCGGAGTGATGAATGAACACTGGTAAAAGGCGGAGTTGTGAATGAACGCCGGTAACAGGCAAGAGCTGTGAATGAACGCCAGTAATAAGTGGGAGTGGTGAATGAAGTAGTTGTGAATGAATGCCGGTAACAGGGCGGGATATATAAGAGGGTTGGAGGAGGCGAAGACGGCGGGCGTTCGCGACATGTAACGCGAGTCTGCTGAAAAATAAAGTGGAAGCTGAAAAGCTGATAAATGCGTCTGGTGTCTCCAAGGTCTCACCGGCGTTAACCTATCCAGAAGGTGTACGCCTGCAGGTTGGAATCCGTCAAATTAGCCCGGGGAGCAAAAGACGGGAAGCCAAACCGTAAGGTGGAAACGTAAGCTATAGGTTGAATTCTCCAGGTTAGCCCGGGGAACTTAGACTGAATACCGGTGGTGGAAACGTGAGCTAGGCTGTGTGATTCGCAGAAGCTGCCACGTGCAGAGAGAGGACGGGGCGTGAATAGATAGGGAACGCGGGGCTGGTGCAAAGGCTGTGGTGTGGGCGCAAAGGGCGTGGAGACCACGGAGCGCACGAAGCCGAGCCTTGCAGAGCTGGGAAGCCGCCGTTGGGGAGGCGCCAAGAAGCAGCCTCAGGGCGGGCGCCGGGAAGCCGCGGGGATAAGAGAAACAGAAGTTTAGAAGTAAAATGAGAGAAATAGGAATGCTGGCAGATAGTAAAATAGGAGAAATAGGAATGCCCGGAGATAGAGAAATAGAGAAAAATAAGTCCTCCCCACACCACAGCAATGAGAGAGCTTGGATTCAGTCTGCCTGATTAGTAAGACGATAAGCACCTGCGGGCGGCTAGCAGCTATGCGCCTCAGGTCACCGAAGACAGGCACGTTATCAACACCAATAAGTCTCCCCACAAGACGGCAATGAGAGGGCTTGGATTTGGTTTGCCTGATTGGTAGGGCTTGTAAGCACCTGCAGGCAGTTCTAGCAGAGCAGAGCATGCGCTGCAGGACACCGAACACAGGCACGCATCAGCGCCTAAAAACCTGCTCACAACATGGCGAAAAGAGGACCCGGATTCGGTTTGCCTGATTGGTAGGGCTTGTAAGCACCTGTGGGCAACTCTAGCAAGCAGAGCAGAGTGTGTGCCACGGGGCACCGAAGACAGGTGCATATCAATGCCAAAAATAAAAAGAAAGGGGGATCTGTGGGGAGCAACTGGGAACAACTCAGACTATACTGTTACTGGAATTAAGACTTATTCTATACATCTGCTCTCCCACAATATGGCGCTGGGAGAGGAGCAAACAGCTTCTACCCAGCTGCCTCTCACCAATTTGACAAGCTGCAGGAGCTGCTCCTGATTGGAGGAGAGCAGTGTACTCGGCGTGTGGGTAGCAGAGTTGGGATTGGTGGAAGAGGACTATAAAGGAGGAGAGAGACAACATGCACCGGGGAACATCTATCTGAATAACACCTGTGCAGCCCCTGAGAGAGCCGGCCGGTGGTGTGCCGCTCCCCTGCAGAAGTGGGGAAAGTGGCCGGGGGAACCGCCCTTCCACGGAGGTGGAAGGGTCGGTAGCCAACCCGGGAAGAACCAGCAGCAAACCCGGGGAGGGCCGAGCAGACAAAAGAACAGTGCAGGGTCCTGTGTCGTTCCTCCACGAAGAGGGGGAGCGACACCCTTCCTGCACAATGTCTACCAGAATCTTCCCGTGAATACTTTGTGGTCTGGCTTCAATATCACATCGATGGAGTCAGCTCTTAGGCAGTGAGGAAACTCCAAACCAGAGGACAGGGAATTGAGGCTGAAATTACACTGGAAAGAGAGAAAAGGAAGAGATGGTGATAGGACCCTATCCTTCCTATCTCTAAATTTGGGGAGAATAGTATCTCAGAAATATGTGTCCTACTATATGGTCTTAAACAGTCCAGCTTCTCCTTAGCACATCTTATCATAGAACCACAAATCTCTAATTATCTGTGAATGAAATTCAGCTGACAATCTTGATTTTATTATCAACATGTGAAAATTTATTAGAGGGATTTTATTCAATAGTATATGCCTCCTAGTAATAGGATTTTAAATAAATAACTTTGTTGCTAGGGAACACATCCAACAACCACTTCATAACTATTCTCCATCATGAACTTATCACTGAATTCATGTGCACTTCCTGACATGGCTAAGACGGGAAGACTCAGGCCACTGTGCAGAACCACCTTGTTGGTGGTGGCAGCCAAGAGGGGATCATCTATACAAAGCAATCATCCATTTACTTAGACTGTGAACATATTCACTGTGGTTTCCACAAAGCGGGAACACAGAGAGAAGGAACTGTGGAACAGAGGGTGTTCAGCGCCTACTACTGTGGTGCTCACTTCCCCCTGCTCCTCCAGGCAGGGAAGGAACTGGCACATTAGGAGAGGACGGCACTCTCTCCAGGTGAGCTCAGGAGGAGAACCTCACAGGGACAGCAGTGGCTGCAATTTCTGCAGAGACCATTGTTCCCCAGGCCCTACACCTGTTCACACGTCTACCCAATACCCTCGCACACACAGCATCTCTAACAAGTAACATGCTTAGCTATAGTTAGAGATGAAAAAACTGGGGCTCATGTGTTAAGTAACTGCAGAATATCACACCTTTTGTAAATGTCAGATTGTAGATTTAAGGTCTGAGTCTATACTAACCATCATTTTATCTTTTATGTGTTAAGAATATTTTTCAAAAATGCTTGTTCAAGTCTTTTGCAATTTCTTAACTGGATTGTTCATTTTGTTGTTGTTGAGTTTCTGGAGCTCTTTATAGATTCTGGATATTAATCCCTTATCAATTACATAGTTTGGAAATATTTTCTTCCATTCTATCAGTTGCCTCTTTACTTTCTGAATGTTTCTTTTGCAGTGCAAAAGTTTCTCATTTGGACATACCCCCATTTGTCAATTCTGGCTTTGTTTTCTTTTGCTTCTGGGGTCTTTTCCAAGAAGTCTTTGCCAATGCCAATGTCTTGTAGGGTGTACTCAATGTTCTCTAAAAATTTGATGGTATCAGGCTGAGAAAAACTGACACATTTGGAAACCATTAAACTTAGTGAAATAAGCCTCTCCCAAAAAGGGAAATACATATGTTCTGTCTGATCTGTGGTAACTAATAGAGTACCTAAAAGGCAATTTATAGGAGAGAATTTGACACTAATATATGATGATTTTAAACAGAAAATGTTTTGACTGTTGAGAAACAGCGGTTTTTTTCTTCATACTATTTGTAAAACTGTTTACTTAGTGTAGGCTTAATCTAATGAATATAAAGATAACAGAAAATAGATCCTTGTAAAATATAAGAATTGGAATATGAAAGGGAGGAGGAAGAAAGATTGGAGTGTGGGCAGGAAGGAGGATAAGGAGGGAAAAATCATTATGTTCCTCAATCTACATACATGGAATGCATGAAGTTGGTATTCTTTAAATAAAATTAAAGATAATTTATTTTGAAAAAAAAAATAAACCTAAGTAACCATAGTAGTGACATAAGAAAATATGCAAATTTTATATACCCTTGACACCTACTGCATCTGGTGGTCTAATTTCTTCTTTCCTAAAATTCTCATGTGAGTTTACCAAAATGAATAGCACTCTTACTCTGAGCCCTCAAGTTCATCAGGATTTGCAGTTCCAAAGGAAAATAACTCATTGCCCTTGACTATGAAAAGCCAAAACTAACACAAAATCAGGAAACAATTTTCACATATTGGCAATTTTATTTTCTAGGTCCTGTGTGAGCCCTGCACTACAATCTATTATCCAAATATAACTGCCAAGTATATAACCAGAAACAGAGAAGCTTTAAGGAGTGTGTGAGGTGAACTTCATTACTTACAGGTAAAAAGGGGGTGCAGTCACGTTGATCCAGATATGTGCATACAGGTAGGAGTTGTGGTGACAGATAAAAGACATAATATCTGCAATAAATGATTTTTCTTCTTTTTCCTCAAACATTTACTAAATGAACTTTTCTATCACTTCCCAAAAAAGATGGGTAAAAACAATAAACTTTTAAGTTTTATTGCTGTAAGAAATGGCTTTTACTTTGAAGTCTGCATTGGGATCACAGCCAATGCCCTCCATCTTCTCTTCCACGTCCTCTCATTCTTTCTCAAGCACAGGCCCAAGCCCACTGACCTGACCACTGGGCACTTGACCCTCATCCATTTGGTGATGCTGATTAGCATCAGGGTCATAACTGCAGATATTTTTGAGGCTCAGGAATTATGGGACGACATCACGTGTAAAGCTACTCATACCAGGTGACATGGGGCCTCTCCCTGTGTAACACCTGCCTGCTGAGTGTCCTCCAGGCCATCACCTTCAGCCCCAGGAGCTCGTGCTTGGCAAACTTCAAGCACACATCCTCACATCACAACATGTGTGGGTTTCTCTTCCTATGTGTCTTCAATTTGTCCATCAGTGCTCGTCTCTTAATCTCCACTGTTGCCACCAAAAATCAGACATCCAACAGCCATGTTTGTCACTAAATCTTGTTCCCTTTGGATCCTGAGCCATGTACCGAGGCACACATTTCACATCTTGGGGATCTTCAGGGATGTCTTCCTTATCGGGCTCATGGCTGTCTCAAGTGGGTACATGGTGACTCTCCTGTGCAGGCACAAGAGGTGGTCCCAGCACCTTCACAGCAGCAGCCTCTCTCCAAGAGCCTCCCCAGAGCACAGGGCCACCCACACCATTCTGCTACTCATGAGCATCTTTGTTCTCCTATACTTGTTGGACTGCATGGTGTCTTCCTTTTCAGGAATCTGGTGGAAAAATGACCCAGTTCGCTTGTGTGTCCAGATGTTGCTGGGCAATGGCTATGCCACAATTTGTCCCTTCATATTAATAAGTAGTGAAAGACAGAGGATCAATATTTTCAAATCTATGTGGGAGAAGGATAGTAAATGTTTAATTGTTCATCAATAAATGTCTTTAGTTGAGAAAATATTTGGACTTTAAATGTATTCATGAGTGCCTACAGGACATGCTCTCTGGGTTCAATGAAATATATGGAGTTAAGGGAGTTGCAAGATGGCTCAATAGTGCAAAGCCACACTGGCCTAAGCACAGAAAGAAACCAAAAAAAATAATAATTCCACCACATTCTTAGGGGATTGACTGAGAAAATTTTAGTGGAGAACGGACTACATGGAACAATGAGGATTGAGGGGAAACTACTTCCAGCTGCTCTGGCATTTACGTGGGAGCCACTCATATGGGAGCACCACCTTCACAGTACAAAGTGCAAGGAAGCTGCAGCAGTCCCTTTTACTGCCCACTTTGAATGAAGAAGAATTCCACAGTCCCCACTGTCTTCAAGTCCAGTGCAGCCAGAGGTGCTCCACCATGCCCCAATTGGGTATCACGCTAGATTCTCAGTCCAAACACAAAAGGTGGCCAGAGCTTTGTTGCCCAGCCAGCATGCATCCCTGGTACTCAGGTATAAGCCTTAGGCACTCCACAAAGCATACTGGCACATTCCCAGGTAATAAAACACAAACTTTCCCTCAAGAGGGTATTAGCAAGAAATGTCTCTGATATGCAAAAATCTATATGAAAACCAAAAACATGAACACAGAAGGTAATAGATGTCCCTAGCAGTACATTAATATTTGAGTATGAAGAAGGGGAGATTGACTAAATGACCTGATTAAAGAATTCAGAAGAAAGGCTCTAAAGTTACTCAACAACAGTTAAATGACCCAATGGGATCAGTACATGATATGTGTGAGATATTCTGCAGAGAGAGAGAGTTATTAAAAACAGAAACACTGGAAATGAAGTTGTCAATAGGTCAAATTAAAAATGCAGTGGAAATACTTAACAGACTGGTGAGGCTGAAGATAGAATAACTGATTATGGGAACAGATCTTTTGAAATATTTTAATTAGGGGCTGCTGCTGTGGCATAGCACTTAAAGCTCAAACTGGGCACCAGTTTGAGTCCTGGCTGCTGCACTTCTGATCCAACTCCCTGATAATGTTCCTGAAAAAGCAGTAGAAGATCACCCAAGTCCTTGGGCCTATGCATCCACATGGGAGACCTGGAAGGAGCTCCAGGCTCCAGGGTTCAGATCGGCTCAACTCCAGCTGTTGCAGTCATTTTGAGAGTGAACCAGTGGATCTAAGTCCCCTCTCTCTGCCTCAGCTTCTCTGTAACTCTGCCTTCTAAATAAATATATCATTTCTTTAAAAAAAGAGTTATTTCAAACAGACCAGAGCTAGTGCTACCTTCAAATGACTAAATACGCAAATCACAGCAGTTCTAAAAATCTGGAAAATATTCCCAATTCATGGAATTGAAGAATATAATAAAAGTGTCCACATTGCCCAAAGCAATCTACAGATTCAGTGTGACACCAATTAAAATTCCAAGGACCAGCTTCACAGTGCTAGAAAAGGCAATCCTGAAATTCCTATGGAAACACTAAAGATGACAAACAGCCAAAGTGATTAAACAATGAAGACAGAACTAGAGACAGAACATCCCTAGATTCCAGATTTACTACTCGGCTGTTATAATCAAAATGGACTGCTACTTGTGAAGAGCCAAAGTGACACAGCCCCAGGCCCACTGACCTGACCATTGGGAAACTGGCCCTCATCCACCTGGGGATGCTGATCATCACAGGGTTCACTGTCACAGACATTTTTGAGTCCCAGGAGTTATGGGACGACATCACATGTAAGACTGTCATCTACTCGTACCAGGTGATATGGGGCCTCTCCCTGTGTAACACCTGCCTGCTGAGCATCCTCCAGGCCATCACCTTCAGCCCCAGGAGCTCCTGTTTGGCAAAGTTCAAGCACATGTCCTCACATCACAACATGTGTGGGTTTCTCTTCCTGTGGGTCTTCAACTTGTCTATTAGCACACATTTCTTAATCTCAATCATTGCCACCACAAATCGTACGTCCAACAGTCTTATGTTTGTCACTAAATCCTGCTCTCTTAGGCCCCAGAGATACCTACCTAGGCTCACATTTCACATATTGGGGATCTTCAGGGATGTCCCCCTGCTAGGGCTCATGGCCCTCTCAAGTGGGTACATGGTGACTCTCCTGTGCAGGCACAGGAGGTGGTCCCAGCACCTTCACAGCAGCAGCCTCTCTCCAAGAGCCTCCCCAGAGCACAGGGCCACCCAGACCATCCTGCTGCTCATGAGCATCTTTGTGCTCCTGTACCTGTTGGACTGCATTGTGTTCTCATTCTCAGGGATGTGGTGGAAGAGTGACCCAGTGCACCTATTTGTCCAGATGCTGGTGGGCAATGGCTATGCAATGATTGGTCCTTTGGTGCTAATAAATGCTGAAAAATGAATGATCAAGTTTTTCAAATCCATGTGTGAGAAGGAGAGTAGGTGTTTACCTGTTTATTAATACGTAACCTGCCTCTCTTTGAGCAAATATTATGAAGAAAGAGAGACTGACTAGAGGATTTTGAAAAAGAATTCAAAGAAAGACTGTAAGGTTACTCAACAACACAAGCAGTTAAATGACACAAGGGAATCAGTACACTGCACAGATGAGGAATTATGGAAAGGCATAGTGTCAAAGAAATATTGGAAATGAAATATTCAATACGTCAAATGAAAAATAGTATGCAAATCTTAGCTACAGACTGGTGAGACTAAAGACAGAATATCTGATCTTTAAAATAGGTCTTTTGAAATATTTCAATCAGACCAGGAAAATAGGGCAAGAAGAAAAGAATTAGAGAGACTGATAACAGTGTTCCAGGTCTATGGGATACCATCAAACGAAAAAATACACAGGTCATGGGAGTTCTGATAAGATGGAAAAATCTTCCCAGTTCTTGGAGTTGATGAATTAACACCATAAAAATGCCCACATTGCCCAAAGAAACTTACAGGTTCAGTGTGAACCCAATAAAAATTCCATGGACTTCATAGAACTAGAAAATGCAATCTGATATTCATATGAAAACATCAAAGGGGGAGCAGCAAGATGGTGGAATAGGAAGGGAGCACACTGTTAGTCCGGGGAGAGGCAGTTTAATAAAAGTGGAGATACTGCTGGTTCAAGGAAGAGTAGGGGAAGAAACAGCAGAGGAAATTCTTCCGGAACTAGTGATTCACAGTGGACCTGCGTGGAGAGTGTGGGAGCCCACAGTTCGGGACACCAGCGGCAGACTCAACACACCAGTGCTGGAACACGAGGTGAGCCGAACCTCAATAGCCTGAGACACCGGCAGGCAAGAGGAAAGAGGAGACTAGAGGGACCAAGGCCTTAAACCCCATGGGGAAAATTTTACCAGGCTAACTAGAAGAGAGAGAGAGAAAAAAAAAAGTGACCGATACGGACACGAGTTTCTCCCTCTCCGCTCACCTCTCAAAGGTGAGCAAGACAAAGAGCAGGCGCCATCTTGGACATATGTCATAAGCAGAGCGACCTCAGGTCTGCATCGGCCCTGAGCCTAGTAGAAAAACCTAACTCTGGTGGGGGGGGTGGTGAATTAACAAGAGATTAGGACCAAGTGAATGTGTGGTGCTACTGAACTGAGAATGTGAAAAAAGAGATGGTGGGGGAGAGAACTCACGGAATTCACGTGAGTACTCTCCAGAGACACTACAATTCGGTAACCTTGGCAACCCAGTGGGAGACTGCAGGAGAATTTGATCCCACACTGAGGGCAGGACAGATTCCCTGTGTGGTCCTTGGGAAAGAGCTTCTGATCTCTGATTCCTGTGGGTATATCATTTGCCTGCTAAACACCTCCAATTCTGTTCAGCTGTGCGGAGTTACTCCCCTTTTGAATCAAGAAAAAGAAGAGAAGGGAAGGGAAGGGAAGGGAAGGGAAGGGAAGGGAAGGGAAGGGAAGGGAAGGGAAGGGAAGGGAAGGGAAGGGAAGGGAAGGGAAGGGAAGGGAAGGGAAGGGAAGGGAAGGGAAGGGAAGGGAAGGGAAGGGTCTACCATGCCTAACCTGGGAGTGTCACCTTTGGCACATCCTTAACCCTGAGAAATGAAAGAGAGCTCTCAGGCCACAACCACCTCAAGCCTCTAAGGCTCCATCAAAAACAGACAATCCACTAAATCTAGAGTCATAGTATAACAAGATAAAACACCACAGTGAAGAAACCAAAGAATATCTCCAATATGCCAAACAACAAATGCAGAAACTGAGGTAACAAGAACAAGGAAGACACTATGATGCCCCCAAATGAAAAAGACACCCCAATTCAAGATCAGGAAGATGATGAGATAGAAGAAATGCAAGAAGAGGATCTCAAAAAATTGATAAGAACATTAAGAAGTTCTCAAAAACAAATTCTTGAACTACAGAAATCCTTAATGGACATGATAGAAAATCTCTCTCGTGAAAACGAAATATTGAGGAGGAATCAAAATGAAATGAAACAACTAGTAGAACATGAAACTGTGATAGTGATGAGAAATCATAATGAAATGAAGAATTCAATAGATCAAATGACAAACACATTAGAGAGCCTTAAAAACAGAATGGGTGAAGCAGAAGAGAGAATATCGGACTTAGAAGACAGAGCACAGGAAAGGATACAGTCAAACCAAAGAGAAGAAGAGGAAATTAGAAATATAAAAAAAATATTGTGGGGAATCTACAGGATACTATTAAAAAACCCAACATTCGGGTTCTAGAAGTTCCTGAAGGCATGGAGAGGGAGAAAGTATTAGAAAGCCTTTTTAGTGAGATACTAGCAGAAAATTTCCCAGGTTTGGAGAAGGACAGAGACATCCTAGCACAGGAAGCTCATATAACCCCTAGTAAACATGACCAAAAGATCCTCAACACGACATGTTGTAATTAAACTCTCCACAGTGAAACATAAAGAAAAGATCCTAAAATGTTCAAGAGAGAAACGTCAGATTACTCTCAGAGGATCTCCAATTAGACTCACAGCAGACTTCTCATCAGAAACCCTACAAGCTAGAAGGGAATGAGAGATATATCCCAGGTACTAAGAGAGAAAAACTGCCAGCCCAGAATATTATGTCCTGCAAAGCTCTCATTTGTGAATGAAGGTGAAATAAAGACCTTTCATAGCAAACAGAAATGGAAAGAATTTGTCACCACTCGTCCAGCCCTGCAAAAGATGCTCAAAGATGTGTTGCACACAGAAACAGTTACCACTTACCAATAGTCACATTGAACATTAATGGCCTGAACTGTCCAGTTAAAAAACACCGTTTGGCTGATTGGCTTAAGCAACAAAAACCATCTATTTGCTGCTTACAGTGAACACATCTTTCCAACAAAGATGCATTCAGACTGAAAGTGAAAGGCTGGAAAAAGATATACAATGCCAACAGAAATGAAAAAAGAGCAGGCGCAGCCATCTTAATATCGGACAACATAAACTTTAACACAAAAACTGTTAAGAGAGAAAACTGTTAAGAGAGACAAAGAGGGGCATTATATAATGATTAAGTGATCAATTCAACAGAAGATATAACAACTATCAATGTATATGCACCTAATTACAAGGCACCGGTTCATTTAAAAGATTTGTTAAAGGACTTAAAGGGAGACTTAGAACCCAATACAATAATACAGGGGGATTTCAATACTCCACTCTCAGAAATAGATAAACAGGACAGAAGATCAACAAGGAGACAGTAGATTTAAATGACACTATAGCCTAAATGGATCCAACAGATATCTACAGAACTTTTCATCCTACATATAAAGCACTGACATCCTTCTCAGCAGTACATGGAACCTACTCTAGGATTGACCACATACTAGGCCATAAAGCAAGTCTCAGCAAATTCAAAAGAATTAGAATCATACCATGCAGCTTCTCTGGCCATAAAGGAATGAAGTTGGAAATTACCAACTCAGGAATCCCTAGAACATACACAAACACATGGAGATTGAACAACATGCTCCTGAATGAACACTGGGTCATAAAAGAAATAAAAAGAGAAATCAAAAATGTTCTGGAAGTACATGAGGATAACAGTACAACATACCAAAACTTATGGGATACAGCAAAAGCAGTGTTAAGAGGAAAGTTTATATCAATAGGTGCCTACATCAAGAAATTGGAAAGGCACCAAAAAATGAGCATTCACTGCATCTCAAGGATCTAGAAAATCTGCAGCAAACTAGACCCAAATCTAGTAGGAGAAGAGAAATAATTAAAATCAGAGAAATCAACAGGATTGAATCCAAAAATACATTACAAATAATCAGCCAAACAAGGAGCTGGTTTTTTGAAAAATAAGCAAAATTGACACCCCATTGGCCCAACTAACTAAAAAAAGAAGAGAAAAGACCCAAATCAATAAAATCAGAGATGAAAAAGGAAATGTAACAACAGACACCACAGAAATAAAAAGAATCATCAGAAATTACTACAAGGACTTGTATGCCAGCAAACAGGGAAACCTATCAGAAAAGGAGAGATTCCTGGACACATGCAACCTACCTAAATTGAACCAGGAAGACATAGAAAACCTAAACAGACCCATAACTGAGACACAAATTGAAACAATAATAAAGGCCCTCCCAACAAAGAAAAGCCAGGACCAGATGGATTCACTGCTGAATTCTACCAGACATTGAAAGAAGAACTAACTCCAATTCTTCTCAAACTATTCACAACAATCGAAAAAGTGGGAGGCCTCCCAAATTCTTTCTATGAAGCCAACTTAATACCTAAGCCAGAAAAAGATGCAGCATTGAAAGAGAATTACAGACCAATATCCCTGATGAATATAGATGCAGAAATCCTCAATAAAATTCTCAATAGAATGCAACAACACATCAGAAAGATCATCCACCCAGACCAAGTGGGATTTACCCTGGTATGCAGGGATAGTTCAATGTGCACAAAACAGTCAATGTGATACACGACATTAACAGACTGCAGAAGAAAAACCATATGATTATCTCAATAGATGCAGAAAAAGCATTTGATAAAATACTACACCTTTTCATGATGAAAACTCTAAGCAAACTGGGTATGGAAGGAACATTCCTCAATACAATCAAAGCAATTTACGCAAAACCCACAGCCAACATCCTATTGAATGGGGAAATGTTGGAAGCATTTCCACTGAGATCTGGTACCAGACAGGGATACCACTCTCACCACTGCTATTCAATATAGTTTTGGAAGTTTTAGCCAGAGCCATCAGGCAAGAAAAAGAAATTAAAGGTTTACAAACTCTTTGCAGATGATATATTTCTTTATTTAGGGGATCCAAAGAACTCTACTAAGAGACTATTGAAACTCATAGAAGAGTTTGGCAAAGTAGCAGGATATAAAATGAATGCACAAAAATCAACAGCCTTTGTATACACAGGCAATGCCATGGCTGAGGAAGAACTTCGAAGATCAATCCCATTCACAATAGCTACAAATACATTCAAATACCTTGGAATAAACTTAACCAAGGACGTCAAGTATCTCTACGATGAAAATTACAAAACCTTAAAGAAAAAAATAGAAGAAGATACCAAGAAATGGAAAAATCTTCCATGCTCATGGATTGGAAGAATCAATATCATCAAAATGTCCATTCTCCCAAAAGCAATTTACAGATTCAATGGAATACCAATAAAAATACCAAAGACATTCTCCTCAGACCTGGAAAAATGATGCTGAAATTCCTATGGAGACACAGGAGACTTTGAATAGCTAAAGCAATCATGTACAACAAAAACAAAGCTGGAGGCATCACAATACCAGATTTCACGACATACTACAGGGCAGTTGTTATCAAAACAGCATGGTACTGGTACAGAAACAGATGGATAAACCAATGGAACAGAATAGAAACACCAGAAATCAATCCAAACATCTACATCCAACTTATATTTGATTAAGGGTCCAAAACCAATCCCTGGAGTAAGGACATTATATTCAATAAATGGTGCTGGGAAAATTGGATTTCCACATGCAGAACCATGAAGAAAGAACCCTACCTTTCACCTTACACAAAAAATCACTCAACATGGATTAAAGACTTAAATCTATGACCTGACACCATCAAATTAATAGAGAGCATTGGAGAAATTCTGCAACATATAGGTACTGGCAAAGACTACTTGGAAAATACCACAGAATAACAGGCAATCAAAGCCAAAATTAACTATTGGGATTGCATCAAATTGAGAAGTTTCAGGAGAGTGAAGAGGCAACCGACACAATGGGAAGAATTATTCGCAAACTATGCAACAGATAAATAGTTGATAACCAGAATCTACAAAGAAATCAAGAAACTCCACAACATCAAAACAAACAACCCACTTAAGAGATGGGCCAAAGACCTCAATAGACATTTTTCAAAAGAGGAAATCCAACTGGCCAATTGGCACATGAAAAAATGTTCAAGAACACTAGCCATCAGGGAGATGCAAATCAAAACCACAATGAGGTTTCACCTCACCCCAGTTAGAATGGCTCACATTCAGAAATCTACCAACAACAGATGCTTGAGAGGATGTGGGGGAAAAGGGACACTAACCCACTGTTGTTGGGAATGTAAATTTGTTAAGCCACTATGGAAGTCAGTCTGGAGATTCCTCAGAATCCTGAATATAACCCTACCATTCAACCCAGCCATCCCACTCCTTGGAATTTACCCAAAGCAAATTAAATTGGCAAACAAGCAAGCTGTCTGCACATTAATGTTTATTGCAGCTCAGTTCACAAGAGCTAAGACCTGGAACCAACCCAAATGCCCATCAACAGTAGACTGGATAAAGAAATTATGGGACATGTACTCTATAGAACACTATGCAGCAGTCAAAAACAACAAAATCCGGTCATTTGCAACAAGATGGAGGAATCTGGAAAACATTATGCTGAGTGAATTAAGCCAGTCCCAAAGGGAAAAATATCATATGTTCTCCCTGATCGGTGACAACTAACTGAGCACAAAAGGAGAAACCTGTTGAAGTGAAATGGACACTATGAGAAACAGAGATTTGATCATCTCTTGTGCTGGCTGTGGATGTACAGTGTAATACTTTATGCCTTTTAGTATTTTTTCTTTGTTTTGTTCTAGTACTATTGGTTGAACTCTGTGATTAATACACAATTATTCTTAGGTGTTTAAATTTTAACTGAAAAGTGATCCCTGTTAAATACAAGAGTGGGAAGAAGAGAGGGAGGATATGTACAATTTGAGACATGCTCAATCGGACTTGCCGCAAATGGTGGAGTTAGAATCATGCCAGGGGATCCCAATACAATCCCATCAAGGTGACATGTACTAATGCCATCTCACTAGTCCAAGTGATCAATCTCAGTTCACAATTGATCACCTGATAGGTCTAAGAGTCACAGGGATCACACAAATAAGTCTAGTGTCTGCTAATGTTAGCTGATAGAATCAAAAAGGGAGAGAACGATCCATCATGGGAAGCAGGATACCCAGTAGACTCATAGCATGGCAGATGTCCTAAATAGCACTCTGGCCTCAGAATCAGCCCTTAAGGCATTCGGATATGGCTGAAGAGCCCATGACAGTATTTTAGGCATGGAAAGACAAGACACCCTGGAAAAAAGTGAGATCCCAGTGGAAAGAATGGGGCCATCAAAGAAGGAGGTACCTTTCTCTGAAGGGAGGAGAGAACTTCCACTTTGACTATGACCCTGTTGGAATAGGTTCGAAGTTGGCAAACTCAAAAGGCTTCCATAGCCTTGGCAACTCATGACTAGAGCCTAGGGAGATTACTGACGCCATAAACAAGAGTGTCAAATTGTTAAGTCAACAACAGGAGTCACTGTGTACTTACTTCTCATGTGCGATCTGTCCTTAGTGTGTTGTCCAATGTGAAGTAATGCTATAACTAGTACTGAAACAGTATTTTATAGTTTGTGTTTCTGTGTGGGTGCAAACTGATGAAATCTTTACTTAATATATACTGAATTGATCTTCTGTATATAGAGATAATTGAAAGTGAATCTTGATGTGAATGGAATGGGAGAGGGAGTGGGAGATGGGAGGGGTGTGAGTGGGAGGGAAATTATGGGGTAGGGAAGCCATTGTAATCCATAAACTGTACTTTGAAAATTTATATTTACTAAATAAATATAAATAAATAAAAGAAACCAATAAAAAGTCATAGCGATCTTAATGAAAAGTAAGCTGGAGGCATCACAATACCAGATTGCCAGATATACTATATGGCTACTGTAATCAAAATGGACTGCTACTGGCACAAAAGCAGATGTATTGACCAATGGGGCAGAATACAACCCCCCAGAAATTAATGCATGCATCTACAACTAACTAATCTTTGACAAGCAAGCTAATGTCATTTTCTGGAGAAAGCAAATTCCCTTGAACAAACAGTGTAGGAAAACTGCATTTCCACATGCAGAAGAATAAACAAGGCCCCCACCCACTACAAAATCAATGCACGATGAATCAAGCATTTATCTTTTTGAACTGAAATCATCCAACTGTTAAGTGAAAACATAGGAGATATGTTTCATGAGACTGGCTAAGGCAAGCTTTTCATGGATAATACCCTAGAAGCTCAGACAATAAAATAAAATAATAGAACAGCAGAATTGCATCAAGGTAAGAAGCTTTGGCACAGCAAAGGAAAAATTAACAAACTGAATAGACAACCAACATCATGGGACAAAACATTTGCAAACTATGAATCTGATAAAACATTAATACCCAGAATAAAGAGATCAAAAGATGAAGAGCACAGAACAATCTAGTTAAGAAATGGGCAGAGTATGTTTACAGACATTTTTCAAAGGGTGAAATACAAATGGCCAGCAGAAACATGAAAAAATGCTCAGAATCACAATCCCTCAGGGAAATACGCATTAAAATCACAATGAAATACTAGGTCACCCCACTTAGAATGGCTATCATCTAAAAATTCACAAATGACAAAGCTGTTAAGGATGCAAAGAACAGGTATTGTAATACATTGTTGGTTGGAAGTAAACAGGTGGAAGCATGAACAAAGGCCCTACTGAGATTCCTCAGAAACTACAAATACATCTGACTTATGACCCAACCAGCCTGGGAATATGCCCAAAGGAAATTAAATCAGAATATGAAAATTTATCTGCACTCCCATATTTATAGCAGCTCAATTCACAATAGCTAATACAGGGAATGAACCTAAATGTCCCTCAATCTTGACTGGATAAAGAAAATGCATGATGAAATATACATGATGAAATATTACTCAACCACAAAAAGGAATGAAACCCTGACATAAGTAACAAAGAGATTCAATAGGCGATCATTATGCTAAGTGAAATAACCCAGTCCCAAAGTACAAATACCACATGTCTTCTTGTATGTAGTAGTTAAACTATAGAATAAAAAAATGTGTGTGTCACACCACTTGGTATATTTAGTTACACATAGTGCTTCACTGAATCATACCATGTAAGTGAAAATGTGTTCTTATTTCACAAGTTAACCAAAAAAATTGAGAGGAGGGAAACAGTCAACACCCTTGGGATGCCAGTCATTCTTTGTTCTTTTCACATATTGGTATCAATGTGATCAGATGACAAAAAACTCACTATCTATACATTTGTGTGTGTTTCCTGCTATGTGTACTATATTGTAATTAAAATCTAAAACATACATATTTATAAGTAACTAATGCATAAGTTAACCCAACAACAATTACCAAGCAAACCCAAAGGCTCAATACAAATCACACACATAGTACCTGCAGCTTGTACCAAGTTTCAAACTTCAGGAGACAAAACACAGGTGAGAGATTGCGTTCAGAAATGAGGATGAAGGAGATGTCTGAGAAAGGACTTAAAACTCACCCAGGGGACACTGTGAAAGTGATTGTGGTTACTGCGCCTCCTGTGATACATGTGCTGATATTTATCATATGTGTGCTTTAAATGTGTACACTTTATCTTCTGTCACTCATACCTCGAGAAAACTGTTAGTACAACAGAAAGTCGGAATGGACATGTAACTACACAGGACATGCACTGAGTCATCCAAAATTTACAAAAACAATCTAGAACCAGATGAATTCACTGATTGATTCTATCGGGATTATAAGGTTCTATACCAATGGTTTGCATAAAGGTCTGTTTTCCATCACTGTAAGAAAATACGCATGGATGAATGATTTATACAATTACAGGGTCATTTAATTCATGATTTGGTGGTTCAAGGGCCTGGCACCAGCATCAGCTTGCCTCAGAAGGGGACCTACTGGGGAATGATATCACAGTGGTAGGAGTTCAAGCAAGAGACGTAGACCATCTGGTTAAAAAACAAGCCACAGAGATCTGGGAGCTGGTCCTGTGCTTTCATCATAACTCAGCTCCAGGGAACAAATCACTCATTCAGAGGCAGCCTCCAAGGGCAGTGCCCCCAATGACCCCATGACCTCCCTCCCACAAGATCCCAATATTAAAAGTCCAAGCATATCTTAACATCTACACTCTAGGAACCAGGATTCCAACAATCAACACTGTGGGGACACACATGGGCAACATCCAAATCATTGCACCAATCTCTCATAGTGTCACAAAATGATTGAAGTACAAGGAGGGGAGAGTTGCCAGCTCATTCTGTAAACTGGTAAGTCACTGATTCCAAAAGCTGATATAAGTATTTCTAGAGACAATTCACAGATGCAACAATTTCAACAACTTACTAGCCAATCAAAAGCAGCAGTATGGCTGGCTCCGTGGCTCACTAGGCTAATCCTCCACCTAGCGGCGCCGGCACACTGGGTTCTAGTCCTGGTTGGGTGCCGGATTCTTTCCCAGTTTCCCCACTTCCAGGCCAGCTCTCTGCTGTGGCCCGGGAAGGCAGTGAAGGATGGCCCAAGTGCTTGGGCCCTGCACCCCATGGGAGAACAGGATAAGCACCTGGCTCCTGCCTTTGGATCAGCACGGTGTGCTGGCCGCAGCGCACCAGCCGTGGTGGCCACTGGATGGTGAACCAATGGCAAAGGAAGACCTTTCTCTCTGTCTCTCTCTCTCACTGTCCACTCTGCCTGTCAAAAAGAAAAAAAAAAGAAAAGCAGCAGTGTATTAAAGAAAAAGACTCCATGACCAAACCGGATTTATCTGAGTAATACGAAGCTGGTTCTACAATTGCAAAATACAACTGAAGTAGTATCTCATGATAATAGAATGAATAAAACCACATGGTTATCTGAAGAGATTCAGAAATGTTCTTGGACAAATACAGTACATTTCATATTAAGAATAATTCAACAAAAACAGAATAGAAAGGAATGTACTCATCAGAGAAGCCACATTTATGAAAAAAAAAACATTTAACATGGTACTTGTGAAACACTGGAAGACTTCCTTGTAAGATAATGAACACAAAAAAAGAAAAATGCTCATTCTTGCTGCTTCTACTCTGCATTGTTCATTAATCCTATTCAGTACATTTACACAAGAAAAAGACAGAAAATTTTTCCAAATTGGAAAGGCCACACCAGATGTCAGAACCATGGCAGTAGTCCAACCTTGGACTAGGAACCTTCAGACTATGAGCTGAAATAAATCCCCATCAAAAAGCCCCTCTCAAGTATTTTAGTTGTAGAAATGAAAAAGCTGAGCTGTAGATACAAGATGGAGGAATAGGAAGACAGCTTGCTGCTCTAGTCTAGGGGAAGATAGTTAGAAAAAAGTGAAGAGAGTGCAGTATCAGGGAAAAGCTAGGAAGAAAACAGGGGAAACTCCATGCAAATTGGAAGTACAATGTAGCTCTGCATGGAGAGTGAGGACCTGTACAACTCAGGATCCCAGCAGCAGAGAGCCTCAGAACCATTTTTGGAGAGTGAGGTGAGACCAGACTGCAGCATCCAAGACACTGGTGATAAAGCTGTGGGAAGAGCCTTGAATGAGCCTGGCTGGGAATCTTGTTGTGGACAACATACCTGCCAAACTAGAGGGAAAAAAAGGCAAGCACATTTCTCTCTCCACAACCACCTGGCACCAGTGTCCCACAATTGACTGAGAGAGGGTGGGTCCCATTTTGGACCTAAGCAACGGCTGCACCACCTTTTGTCTGTGCACCCAGCAACCAGTTGAGAGGAAATGCCTGAGTCTAGTTGGGAGAATTGATGGGGGTTGGACGCTCATGACTGTAGGAGTCCTGTGTGCTGGAACTGTGGCTGCATTAAAGGGCACAGGCCCTGTCTTAGTTAATGGGCAGTCACTGTGGGTGGCTCCATATGCTCAGGGCTTCCTCATTCCCTGGTGAGGGTCACTGATGAGGGATCCAGGCTCACACTGAGGATGGCACAGATCCTCTGTGTGGTTCTTGTGGCAGCATGGATGAATATTGCACCCATTGGGGCAAATGTTCAGGTACTGGTCTCCTTGAAGGAGAGGAAGTCATCATGCCCAACTTGGGTGTCAGCTTGGACACTCCCCTCACCCTAGAGCACTGAACAGTGTTCCCTGGCCACACCCAGCACATGCCTCTGGGTATTCACTGTAAGAACAGACACTTCACTAAGCCACAGAGGTATAGTCCTAAGATAAAAGCCATCACAGAGAAAAAAAAACCCACAGGTATCCCGAGAAATGCCTAAAAATAAGCACAGAAATTCAAGAAACAAGAATAAGACAACAAGTTGCCCCCAAAGGAACCTAACACTTCAATACTAGAATGTGAAGATGAAGAGATTGAAGAAATTTCAGAAATGGAATTCAATAAATTGATTGTAGGATTGCTTATAAGTAATCATAAGTAAATGCATGAAAAAATCCATATATAACATAAAATATTTCCTGTGAGATTTAGATTTGAAAGGAAAATCAAAATGATATATTAGAAATGGAAAATTCAATAGATTTGAATAAACAAAGCAGTAGAAAGCCTTAACATCAGACTCGGTGAGCAGAAGAAAGAAAATCCCAGTTAAAAGACAGATCACTGGGAAATTTACAGTAAGACCAAAACAAATAAAAAGAAAATAGAAAACTAAAAAACACTGTTGGACATTTATTGGATAGTATCAAACAAACCCAACATATGTGTCTTAGGATTTCATAAAGGCGTGGATGAGAGAATGGATTAGAAAGCATTTTAGTGAAATAATTACAGAAAACATGCTTAATTTGGACAAAGAAAGGGATGACCAAGTAAAGGAAGCACAGAGAACTCCTAACAGAAATGACAGGAAAGATTTTCACCACAACAAATTGTAGGTCAACTCTCCACAGTAAAATGTAAAGAAAAGATTCTGCCTTTTTGATTCTATCAGTTAATATTAGCAGACACTAGTCTTGTTTGTGTGATCCCTTTGACTCTTAGAGCTTTCAGTGTGATCAGTTGTGAACTGAAATTGATCACTTGGACTAGTGAGATGGCATTGCTACATGCCACCTTTATGGGATTGTATTGGAATCCCCTGGCACATTTCTAACTCCACCATTTGGGGCAAGTCACATTGAGCATCTCCCAAACTGTACATCTTCTCCCTCTCTTATTCCCACTCATATTTAACAGCGATCACTTTTCAGTTAAAATTTAAACACCTAAGAATAATTGTGTGTTAATTACAAAGTTCAACCAATAGCACTAGAACAAAACAAAGAGAAAATACGAAAAGGGATAAAGTATTACATTGTACATCAACAGTCAGTACAAGAGCTGATCAAGTCACTGTTTCTCATAGTGTCCATTTCACTTCAACAGGTTTCCCCTTTGGTGCTCAGTCAGTTGTCGCCAATCAGGGGGAACATATTATATTTGTCCCTTTGGGACTGGCTTCATTCATTCAGCATAATATTTTCCAGATTCCTCCATCTTGTTGCAAATGACCGGATTTCATTGTTTGTGACTACTGTTTAGTATTCTATGGAGTACATGTCCCATAATGTATTTATCCAGTCCACTGTTGATGGGCATTTGTGTTGGTTCCAGGTCTTAGCTCTTGTGAATTGAGCTGCAATAAACATTAATGTGTAGACAGCTTGCTTGTTTGCCAATTTCATTTCCTTTGGGTAAATTCCAAGCAGTGGGATGGCTGGGTCGAACGGTAGGGTTATCTTCAGGTTTCTGAGGAATCTCCAGACTGAATTCCATAGTGGCTTAACCAATTTGCATTCCCACCAACAGTGGGTTAGTGTCCCTTTTTCCCCACATCCTCGCCAGCATCTTGTTGGTAGATTTCTGAATGTGAGCCATTCTAACCGGGATGAGGTAAAACCTCATTGTGGTTTTGATTTGCATTTCCCTGATTGCTAGTGATATTGAACATTTTTTCATGTGTCTGTTGGCTATTTGGATTTCCTCTTTTGAAAAATGTCTATTGAGGTCCTTGGCCCATCTCTTAAGTGGGTTGTTTGTTTTGTTTTTGTGGAGTTTCTTGATCTCTTTGTAGATTCTGCTTATCAACCCTTTATCTGTTGGATAGTTTGCGAATATTTCTTCCCATTCTCTCAGTTGCCTCTTCATTTTCCTGACTCTTTCTTTTGCAGTACAGAAACTTCTCAATTTGATGCAATCCCAATAGTTAATTTTGGCTTTGATTGCCTGTTCTTCTGGGGTATTTTCCAAGTAGTCTTTCCCAGTACCTATATCTTGCAGAGTTTCTCCAATGCTCTCTAATAATTTGATGGTGTCGGGTCATAGATTTAAGTCTTTAATCCATGTTGAGTGAATTTTTGTGTATGGTGAAAGGTAGGGGTCTTTTTTCATGGTTCTGCATGTGGAAATCCAATTTTCCCAGACCATTTATTGAACAGAATGTCCTTACTCCAGGGATTGGTTTTGGATCCTTGATCAAATATGAGTTGGCTGTAGATGTTTGGATTGATTTCTGGTGTTTCTGTTCTGTTCCATTGGTCTATCCATCTGTTTCTGTACCAGTACCATGCTGTTTTGATTACAACTGCCCTGTAGTATGTCCTGAAATCTGGTATTGTGATGCCTCCGGCTTTGTTTTTGTTGTACAAGCTTGCTTTAGCTATTCGAGGTCTCTTGTGCCTCCATATGAATTTCAGCATCATTTTTTTCTAGATCTGAGAAGAATGTCTTTTGTATTTTGATTGGTACTGCATTGAATCTGTAAATCGATTTTGGGAGAATGGACATTTTGATGATATTGATTCTTCCAACCCATGAGCATGGAAGATTTTTCCATTTCTTGGTATCCTCTTCTATTTCTTTCTTTAACATTTTGTAATTTTCATCGTAGAGATCCTTGATGTCCTTGGTTAAGTTTATTCCAAGGTATTTGATTGTTTTTGTAGCTATTGTGAATGGGATTGATCTTAGACGTTCTTCCACAGCCGTGGCATTGCCTGTGTATACAAAGGCTGTTGATTTTTGTGCATTGATTTTATATCCTGCTAATTTGCCAAACTCTTCTATGAGTTGCAATAGTCTCTTAATAGAGTTATTTGGATCCCCTAAATAAAGAATCATGTCATCTGCAAAGAGGGATAGTTTGACTTCTTCCTTTCCAATTCATATCCCTTTAATTTCTTTTTCTTGCCTAATAGCTCTAGCTAGAACTTCCAGAGCTATATTGAATAGCAGTGGTGAGGGTGGGCATCCCTGTCTGGTGCCAGATCTCAGTGGAAATGCTTCCAACTTTAACCTATTCAATAGGATGCAGGCCATGGGTTTTTCATAAATTGCTTTGATTGTATTGAGGAATGTTCCTTCCATACCCAGTTTGCTTAGAGTTTTCATCATGAACAGGTGTTGTATTTTATCAAATGCATTCTCTGAATCCATTGAGATAATCATATGGTTTTTCTTCTGCAGTCTGTTAATGTGGTGTATCACATTGATTGTTTTGTACACATTGAACTATCCCTGCATACCATGGTAAATCCCACTTGGTCTGGGTGGATGATCTTTCTGATGTGTTGTTGCATTCTATTGGCCAGAATTTTATTGAATATTTTTGCATCTATGTTCATCAAGGATATTGTTCTGTAATTCTCTTTCAATGCTGCAACTTTTTCTGCCTTAGAAATTAAGGTGATGCTGGCTTCATAAAAGAATTTGGGAGGATTCCCTCTTTTTTGATTGTTGTGAATAGTTTGAGAAGAATTGGAGTTAGTTCTTTTTTAAATGTTTGGTAGAATTCAGCAGTGAATCCATCAGGTCCTGGGCTTTTCTTTGTTGGGAGGGCCTTTATTATAGTTTCCATTTCTGTCTCAGTTATGGGTCTGTTTAAGTATTCTGTGTCTTCCTGGTTCAATTTAGGTAGGTTGCATGTGTCCAGGAAACTATCCATTTCTGTTAGATTTCTCTGTTTGCTGGCAAAGAAGTCTTTGTAGTAATTTCTCCCATGTGGATGCATAGGCCCAAGGACTTGGGTGATCTTCTACTGCTTTTTCAGGAACATTATCAGGGAGTTGGATCAGAAGTGCAGCAGCCAGGACTCAAACTGGTGCCCAGTTTGAGCTTTAAGTGCTATGCCACAGCAGCAGCCCCTAATTAAAATATTTCAAAAGATCTGTTCCCATAATCAGTTATTCTATCTTCAGCCTCACCAGTCTGTTAAGGATTTCCACTGCATTTTTAATTTGACCTATTGACGACTTCATTTCCAGTGTTTCTGTTTTTAATAACTCTCTCTCTCTGCAGAATATCTCACACATATCATGTACTGATCCCATTGGGTCATTTAACTGTTGTTGAGTAACTTTAGAGCCTTTCTTCTGAATTCTTTAATCAGGTTATTTAGTCAATATCCCCTTCTTCATACTCAAATATTAATGTACTGCTAGGGGCATCTATTACCTTCTGTGTTCATGTTTTTGGTTTTCATATAGATTTTTGCATATCAGAGACATTTCTTGTTAATACCCTCTTGAGGGTAAGTTTTTGTTTTATTACCTGGGAATGTGCCAGTATGCTTTGTGGAGTGCCTAAGGCTTATACCTGAGTCCCAGGGATGCATGCGGGCCGTGCAAAAAAAGCTCTGGCCACCTTTTGTGTTTGGACTGTGAATCTAGCGTGATACCCAATTGGGGCGTGGTGGAGCACCTCTGGCTGCACTGGACTTGAAGACAGTGGGGACTGTGGAATTCTTCTTCATTCAAAGTGGGCAGTAAAAGGGACTGCTGAAGCTTCCTTGCATTTTGTACTGTGAAGGTGGTGCTCCCATATGAGTGGCTCCCACGTAAATGCCAGAGCAGCTGGAAGTAGTTTTTCCTCAATCCTCATTGTTCCATGTAGTCCGTTCTCCACTAAAATTTTCTCAGTCAATCCCCTAAGAATGTTGTGGAATTCTTTTTTTTTGGTTTCTTTCTGTGCTTAGGCCAGTGTGGCTTTTCACTATTGAGCCATCTTGCAACTCCCTTAACTCCATATATTTCATTGAACCCAGAGAGCATGTCCTGTAGGCACTCATGAATACATTTAAAGTCCAAATATTTTCTCAACTAAAGAAATTTATTGATGAACAATTAAACATTTACTCTCCTTCTCCCACATAGATTTGAAAATATTGATCCTCTGTCTTTCACTACTTATTAATATGAAGGGACAAATTGTAGCATAGCCATTGCCCAGCAACATCTGGACACACAAGCGAACTGGGTCATTTTTCCACCAGATTCCTGAAAAGGAAGACACCATGCAGTCCAACAAGTATAGGAGAACAAAGATGCTCATGAGTAGCAGGGTGGTCTGGGTAGCCCTGTGCTCTGGGGAGGCTCTTGGAGAGAGGCTGCTGCTGTGAAGGTGCTGGGACCGCCTCTTGTGCCTGCACAGGAGAGTCACCATGTACCCACTTGAGACGGCCATGAGCCCTAGCAGGGAGACATCCCTGAAGATCCCCAAGATGTGAAATGTGTGCCTCGGTACATGGCTCAGGATCCAAAGGGAACAAGATTTAGTGACAAACATGACTGTTGGATGTCTGATTTTTGGTGGCAACAGTGGAGATTAAGAGACGAGCACTGATGGACAAATTGAAGACCCATAGGAAGAGAAACCCACACATGTTGTGATGTGAGGAAGTGTGCTTGAAGTTTGCCAAGCATGAGCTCCTGGGGCTGAAGGTGATGGCCTGGAGGACACTCAGCAGGCAGGTGTTACACAGGGAGAGGCCCCGTGTCACCTGGTGTGAGTAGATGACAGCTTTACACGTGATGTCGTCCCATAATTCCTGAGCCTCAAAAATATCTGCAGTTATGACCCCGATGCTGATCAGCATCACCAAATGGATGAGGGTCAAGTGCCCAGTGGTCAGGTCAGTGGGCTTGGGCCTGTGCTTGAGAAAGAACGAGAGGACGTGGAAGAGAAGATGGAGGGCATTGGCTGTGATCCCAATGCAGACTTCAAAGTAAAAGCCATTTCTTACAGCAATAAAACTTAAAAGTGTATTGTTTTTACCCATCTTTTTTGGGAAGTGATAGAAAAGTTCATTTAGTAAATGTTTGAGGAAAAAGAATAAAAATCATTTATTGCAGATACTATGTCTTTTATCTGTCACCACAACTCCTACCTGTATGCACATATCTGGATCAATGTGACTGTACCCCCTTTTTACCTGTAAGTAGTGAAGTTCACCTCACACACTCCTTAATGCTTCTCTGTTTCTGGTTATATACTTGGCAGTTATATTTGAATAATAGATTGTAGTGCAGGGCTCACACAGGACCTAGAAAATAAAATTGCCAATATGTGAAAATTTTTGCCTGATTTTGTATTAGTTTTGGCTTTTCATAGTCAAGGGCAATGAGTTATTTTCCTTTGGATCTGCAAATCCTGATGAACTTGAGGGCTCAGAGTAAGAGTGCTATTCATTTTGGTAAACTCACATGAGAATTTTAGGAAAGAAGAAATTAGACCACCAGATGCAGTAGGTGTCAAGGGTATATAAAATTTGCATATTTTCTTATGTCACTACTATGGTTACTTAGGTTTATTTTTTTTTTCAAAATAAATTATCTTTAATTTTATTTAACGAATACCAACTTCATGCATTCCATGTATGTAGATTGAGGAACAGAGTGATTTTTCCCTCCTTATCCTCCTTCCTGCCCACACTCCAATCTTTCTGCCTCCTCCCTTTCATATTCCAATTCTTATATTTTACAAGGATCTATTTTCCGTTATCTTTATATTCATTAGATTAAGCCTACACTAAGTAAACAGTTTTACAAATAGTATGAAGAAAAAAAACCCGCTGTTTCTCAACAGTCAAAACATTTTCTGTTTAAAATCATCATATATTAGTGTCAAATTCTCTCCTATACATTGCCTTTTAGGTACTCTATTAGTTACCACAGATCAGAGAGAACATATGTATTTCCGTTTGGGGAGCGGCTTATTACACTAAGTTTAATGGTTTCCAGATGTGTCAGTTTTTCTCAGCCTGATACCATCAAATTATTAGAGAACATTGAGTACACCCTACAAGACATTGGCATTGGCAAAGACTTCTTGGAAAAGACCCCAGAAGCAAAAGTAAACAAAGCCAGAATTGATAAATGGGGGTATGTCCAAATGAGAAACTTTTGCACTGCAAAAGAAACATTCAGAAAGTAAAGAGGCAACTGATAGAATGGAAGAAAATATTTCCAAACTATGTAACTGATAAGGGATTAATATCCAGAATCTATAAAGAGCTCCAGAAACTCAACAACAACAAAATGAACAATCCAGTTAAGAAATTGCAAAAAACTTGAACAAGCATTTTTGAAAAATATTCTTAACACATAAAAGATAAAATGGTGGTTAGTATAGACTGAGACCTTAAATCTACAATCTGACATTTACAAAAGGTGTGATATTCTGCAGTTACTTAACACATGAGCCCCAGTTTTTTCATCTGTAACTATAACTAAGCATGTTACTTGTTAGAGATGCTGTGTGTGCGAGGGTATTGGGTAGACGTGTGAACAGGTGTAGGGCCTGGTGGACAGTGGTCTCTGCAGAAACTGCAGCCACTGCTGTCCCTGTGAGGTTCTCCTCCTGAGCTCACCTGGAGACAGTGCCGTCCTCTCCTAATGTGCCAGCTCCATCCCTGCCTGGAGGAGCAGGGGGAAGTGAGCACCACAGTAGCAGGTGCTGAACACCCTCTGTTCCAGGGTTCCTTCTCTCTGTGTTCCCGCTTTGTGGAAACCACAGTGAATATGTTCACAGTCTAAGTAAACAGATGATTGCTTTGTATAGATGATCCCCTCTTGGCTGCCACCGCCAACAAGGTGGTTCTGCACAGTGGCCTGAGTCTTCCCGTCTTAGCCATGTCAGGAAGTGCACATGAATTCAGTGATAAGTTCATGATGGAGAATAGTTATGACGTAGTTGTTGGATGTGTTCCCTAGCAACAAAGTTATTTATTTAAAATCCTATTACTAGGAGGCATATACTATTGAATAAAATCCCTCTAAGAAATTTTCACATGTTGATAATAAAATCAAGATTGTCAGCTGAATTTCATTCACAGATAATTAGAGATTTGTGGTTCTATGATAAGATGTGCTAAGGAGAAGCTGGACTGTTTAAGACCATATAGTAGGACACATATTTCTGAGATAGTCTTCTCCCCAAATTTGGAGATAGGAAGGATAGGGTCCTATCACCATCTCTTATTTTCTCTCTTTCCAGTGTAATTTCAGCCTCAATTCCCGGTCCTCTGGTTTGGAGTTTCCTCACTGCCTAAGAGCTGACTCCATCGATGTGATATTGAAGCCAGACCACAAAGTATTCACAGGAAGATTCTGGTAGACATTGTGCAGGAAGGGGAGGGTTAACATTTAATGGCATTCTTCTGAACATAGATAATCATTTGCTTCTAAGGGTTTTAGTTATTTTAAAAAGTACTGTAAGATGATAATTCTGTTTTAGGAAGATGAAAGTAAATAGCTGCTAACACTGAATGAAATTTGTCCAGTCCCAGGCTAATGTGTGATTATGAGAGTGGTTTTAGTCTTAACTGGAGAATGAGTGGTGTGACATGATACACCATGCAAATGATAGTAATTTTATCCAAAGAAATTAATGGGAGATAGAAAGTGTTTTATATGAAACAATGGACAAATTTTGTGAGCAAATTAAGGGAGCAACTATCCATCCAGAGAAGACCGTTTCCCCATTGTGTTGCACAGAGAACAGTGCTGAGCTGTGGAGGGCCGTTGGAGCCCACCTCCCTTCTGAGGCTGCTACAAACCTCAATGTAGTCTCAATTGCCTCCCTGCCTAAGAACCCACCCTGCCTGATTCCCCATCTGTGCAATAAAGAGCCACTTACCCAGCAGGAAGTTGGGGATTCCATGCACCTGCGAGAAACTTGCAGAATTTTAAGGAAAAGACGCCCTGAACCCATCTCTCTGTATTGTCATTTTGGTGTCTGGGGAAAGGTGACAAAGTCCCCTTGGAGAGCAGAGAACATGGAGATCCCAGTGGAACTTGTCACCTGTTTCTGCATTTTCCTTCATTCTCTCTTGGGTAATAGCAACCTGGGGAGAGCTGTGCTCAAAACTTAGTATTGAGTTCCCTGACACTTGTGTATGGTTCAGAAAGGGCCTGCCTGGGTAAACAACACCAAGTTCTTCAACTTTCTGTATGAGAACACGACAGTGAAATTCCACTCCACACTGTGCAGTGCTTCTTCTGTGGGCTCAGAGATCCCTGGTGCCCGCATGAGTTTCCCAGGCTGGGGGTGGGGCTGTCCTCTCCCTACACTGTGAGTGGCACGAGCATATCTGTATCTATTCACACACGCAACACCTGTTTCTGAGTGGCATTAGTCATATATTCCATGACGCTTAAGCTCTTAGTTTCAGTTTTCAAGCTCTATCTCAGATCAGTGATATAGAAAAAGATCTCTGATGGCCGAGGGTGAAGGTAGTTAGCATCCTTTGGAGCCCATTGCTTTATTTTCATTCTCTAGTGCCCCTGTTTCCCCATGTGTGGTAAATACTCAGCCCTGCCTGGTGATGGTCCAGATCCTTCAGGAGGTAAAGCTCACACCTGAGCACAAGGCAGGAACCTGTGCACACTGTGGCTGATGCACTGAGAAACCCATGCCCTCAGCACTCCAGGGCAAGGAATATGAGGCCTGAGTGATGATGGAGCAGGGGTGACGGGGGAGCCAGGATCTCCTGGCATTGAAGGATCCCTGCACCCACATCAGAAACCAGGAGAAGCACCTGGCTCCTGGCTTCGGATCAGCACGGTGCACCAGTCACAGCTCGCTGCCCGAGGCGGCCATTGGAGGGTGAACCAACAGCAAAAGGAAGACCTTTCTCTCTGTCTCTCTCTCTCACTGTCCACTCTGCCTGTCAAAAAGAAAATATAAATGCTATGGACAACATGTGTCCATCAGTAGCCTGGACTCAATTAGGCTATGAGAGGCGTGATCCACCACCCAGTCCTGCCTCGGCTTTCCCTGATGAGGGATATGGCTTATTGGTTCTGTGGCTGCTGATCTGATACTCAGTGGCTCTGAGATCCATGTGGGTGGTGACCCCTGTGCCAAGAGTGAAGTCGTGTTCTCCCTCTGCTTATCCAGCTGACTCAGCAGCCAGCTGAGTGGACTTTTACTCAAGCAGCTGCCTGCCAGCAATAATGATGAGACATCTAGTTTTGCTTATTTTTCAAAGGTTGGACAGGTATTCTTTCCACACTTTTACTTTTAAAGCTTAAATGGCTTTATCCCTTACTATGGTATCTGTGGCTGATAGGAGATTCCTTATTGCAAGACTTTTGGAGCAGACATCATATGGAAATCATCTTTTTGTGCTTAGCTAATTTCATTTAACATAATGACTTCCAGTTTCATCCATTTTGTTGTAAATAGTAAATTTTTAGAACTTTAAATTTTTAAAATGATTTACTTATTTATTTGAGAGGCAGAGTTAGAGACAGAGAGATCTTCCATCTGCTGGTTCACTCCCCAGATGGCCACAATGGCCAGAACCGGCGTGATTGAATCCAGGAACCAATAGCTTCTTCCAAGTGCAGGGGGTGAAGTACTTGGGCCATTTTCTGCTGCTTTTCCAGGCCATTAACAGGATGTTGGATTGGAAGTGGAGCAGTTGGAACTTGAACTGGAGCCCATATAGAATTCAACTGCCACATGTGGAGGCTTAAGCTACCATGACACAATGCCAGGCCCAATTTCAGCTCTAAATGACTAAATTACATTACAAATTTTCTCATGCTTAAGGCTGTCGCTCCCCCTCTTCGTGGAGGAACGACACAGGACCCTGCCTAGGCTTCATATCCGAGTCACGGCACCATTATGTCGCTCCCCCTCTTCGTGGAGGAACGACACAGGACCCTGCGCTGTTCTTTCGTCTGCTCGGCCCTCCCCGGGTTTGCTGCTGGTTCTTCCCGGGTTGGCTACTATCCCTTCCACCTCCGTGGAAGGGCAGTTCCCCCTGGCCGCATTCCCCACTTCCGCAGGGGAGCGGCACACCGCTGGCCGGTTCTCTCGGGGGCTGCACGGGTTCCCTTAGATGTTCCCCATAGATGTTCCCGGTGCATGCCGTCTCTCTCCTCCTTTATAGTCCTCCTCCGCCAATCCCAACTCGGCTGCCCACACGCCGAGTACGCTGCTCTCCAATCAGGAGCAAGTCCTACAGTTATTAGCTGAACTGGAGGCAGCTGTGCGGAAGCTGTTTACTTCTCTCCCAGCGCCATATTGTGGGAGAGCAGATGCATAGAATAAGTCTTAATTTCAGTAACTTAGTCCAGTCCGGATTGCTCCCCACAGATCCCCCTTTCTTTTTATTTTTGGCGTTGATACGCGCCTGTCTTCGGTGTCCCGCGGCACACACTCTGCTCTACTTGCTAGAGTTGCCACAGGCTCTTACAAGTCCTATCAATCAGGCAAACCGAATCCGGGTCCTCTCTTCGCCATGTTGTGAGGAGGTTTTTAGGCGCTGATGCGTGTCTGTGTTCGGTGCCCTGCAGCGCATGCTCTGCTCTGCCTGCAGGGGACTTACAAGACCTATCAGGCAAACCGAATCCAAGCCTTCTCATTGCCTTATTGTGGGGGAGACTTATTAGTGTTGGTTCGTGCCTATCTTCGGTGACCTGCAGCTCATACTCTGGTCGAGCTGCTTGCTGGCGCTTACCGCCTTAATCAGGCAGACCGAATCCAAGCCTCCTAATTGTTACATTGTGGGGAAGCCTTACTGATGTTAATTCGTGCCTGTCTTCGGTGACCTGCGGCGCATAAGCTGCTAGCTGCCCGCAGGTGCTCATCGTGCTCATCGCCTCACTTAATCAGGCAGACCGAATCCAAACTTTCTCGTTGCCATGTTGAGGGGAGGCCTTTCTATTTCTCTATTTCTCTATCTCCGGGCATTCCTATTTCTCCCATTTTACTTCTATCTCCCAGCATTCTTATTTCTCTCATTTTATTTCTAAACTTCTATTTCTCTTATCCCTGCAGCTTCCCGGCGCCTCGCGCTGCCGGCAGCTTCACGGCTCCGCGCAGCTTCAGCCCGCGCCTCATCTGCGCGGCTCGGTTTTGCGCGGCTCGGCTTTGCGCGGCTTGGCTTCGCGCGCTCCGCGGTCTCGCACTTAACCCTTTCGCGTCTGAACCACGGCCTCGCCAGCCCCGTTCCCTATCTATTCACGCCCCGTGCTCTCTGCACGCGGCGGCTTCCGCGAGTAACACAGCGTAGCTTACGTGTCCGCCACTAGCATTCAATCTAAGTTCCCCGGGCTAGCCTGGCGAATTCAACCCAGCGTACGTCTCCGCCCCACGGTTTGGCTTCCCGTCCTTTGCTCCCCGGGCTAATCAGACGGATCCCAACCAGGCTCACGTTTCAGCTTCTGGTTTCAACTTTTCGCCCCCTATTCCCGGGCTAACTTGAGAATCCCAAAGTGGCTTTCGTATCCGCCTCGGCCTGCCTCCCGCGGCTTCAATTTCCCTAACATTTTTCTCTACCCGGTATGTTTCCCCAAACTTTCCTCCAACGATATTCCTCCCTCATTTCTCCTGGCCTCTCCCCACAGTCCGCGTCCGAGTCTGTTTGTTCTAGCTTTCACTTTCGCTTTCGACCTTAGAGATTTCTCCCAGCTTCCCCCCGTAGTCCGTATCCGAGTCTATGCCTAGGCTTTCAATAGCTTCTTCCGGCACCCTTTTCGTCCGGCTTTTCCCTAGGCTGTTTGCTAGTCTCTCTCTCAGATATTTTCCCAATTCTTCCCGTTTCTTCCCTCCTAAGTTTCCTATCCGAGTCACGGCACCATTATGTCGCTCCCCCTCTTCATGGAGGAACGACACAAAACCCTGCCTAGGCTTCATATCCGAGTCACGGCACCATTATGTCGCTCCCCCTCTTCGTGGAGGAACGACACAGGACCCTGCCTAGGCTTCATATCCGAGTCACGGCACCATTATGTCGCTCCCCCTCTTCGTGGAGGAACGACACAGGACCCTGCGCTGTTCTTTCGTCTGCTCGGCCCTCCCCGGGTTTGCTGCTGGTTCTTCCCGGGTTGGCTACTATCCCTTCCACCTCCGTGGAAGGGCAGTTCCCCCTGGCCACATTCCCCACTTCCGCAGGGGAGCGGCACACCGCCGGCCGGTTCTCTCGGGGGCTGCACGGGTTCCCTTAGATGTTCCCCATAGATGTTCCCGGTGCATGCCGTCTCTCTCCTCCTTTATAGTCCTCCTCCGCCAATCCCAACTCGGCTGCCCACACGCCGAGTACGCTGCTCTCCAATCAGGAGCAAGTCCTACAGTTATTAGCTGAACTGGAGACAGCTCTGCGGAAGCTGTTTACTTCTCTCCCAGCGCCATATTGTGGGAGAGCAGATGCATAGAATAAGTCTTAATTTCAGTAACTTAGTCCAGTCCGGATTGCTCCCCACATAAGGCTGCTGAACCTTTTCTGGAAATTACTGGCCATTTGTGTTTCTTCTTTTTTTGGAAAAAACTGTATTTTGTTTTTAAAAACATTTTATTTTAGAATAGTTTGAAATTTACAAAACAAAAATTGTGAAGATTTCACATGTACCCCATAGTCTATTTCCCCTATTAGTAAGATATTAGTATCATGTCCTTTGTGAGTTTCTTAACTGTATTGTGTTTTGTAAATTGTTTTTATCAATATAAAGGAAACATACTTCATACAGTTCATAGATACAACTCTAGTAGTATAATGATACCTCCCTCCCTCTGCCTTTCAATCTTTCTTTTATAATTTTTGAAATAACATTCTTAATTTTCTTTGTAATCACAAGTTTGATTCTCTGCTAAATAAAGAGTTCTGTAAGTATGGACCACTGTTCAGAAATATAGGTAAGGGCTATAAATAGTTATAAAATCTTGGGATGCCAATTGAACTCATTTGCAACAAGAGGTTATTTGATATTCTATATGTTAGTTACCTCAACTCAGAGGTAACAGGTGGCATTTGTCTTTTTTGAATCTTGATTCTTTCACTAGGCATATTGGTATCCAATTGTATCCATTTTCTTTAAAAAGGGGTTTCATTCCACCTTGTACATATATCACATTTTCTGTATCCAGTCACCATTGTTGGTCATCTATATTAATTCCATATCTTAGCAATTTGTGAATTGAGCTGCTATATACATGAGGGTACTGTTAACTCTTAGATATGGTGATTCATTTCCTACACTTGATCTTAGCCTAAAAGCTGATAAGTCATGGCGATTCATTTCCTTTGGGTAATGAGTGGGATGGCTGAGTCATATTTTTAGATTTCTGAGGAAACTCTATAATAGTGTCTATAATGGTTGAATAGTTTACACTACAAACAACAGTGTACCTGGGCACCTTTAGGATGATAGCCATTGTAACTGCGGTGAGGTGAAACCTCATTGTGGTTTTCATTTGCATTTCTCTGATGGATAGTGATCCTGAACTGTTTTTCATGTGACTGTTGGCCATTTGAATTTCATCCTTTGAAAAATGCCTGATCATATTCTTTGCTTGTTTCATAACTGGATTGTTTACTTTATTGTTGTTGAGTTTCTTGAGTGCCTCATATATTCTAGATATTATTTTTTATTAGATACATAGTTGACAAATATTTTCTCCCATTCTCTTGGTTGGTTCTTCACTTTGTTGAGTGTTTCCTTCGCAATGAAGAAGCTTCCTATGTTTATGTAATTCCCTCCATTTTTACTTTGATTGCCTGTGCTTCTGAGGTCTTGTCGGAGAAGTGTTTGCATATGCCAATGCTTTGTATAGTTTCCCTGGTGTTTTCCTCTAGTAATTTGATGCTAACAGGTCAGCAGTTTAGATCCTTAATCAATTTTGCATTTTTTTCAATAATGTATAAATTAGTGGTCTTTCCTCCACTTCTGCTGGCAGAGATCCAATTTTTCCAACACCATTTGGTGATAAGGCTGTCCTCTCTCATGGGATTGATTTTATCTCATTTGTCAAATATTACTTGATGGTAGATGTGTGGATTAATTTCGGGGTTTCTATTCTGTGCCATTGGTCTACATGTCTATCTTCTTGCCAGAAAAAGGCTGTTTTGATTATAACTGCTCTGTAATATGTGTTGAAATCTGGTATTCTGATGTTACCAGTTTTGTTCTTGTTGTCTTAAGATTGCTTTAGCTATTTGGGGTCTCTTGTTTTTCCATATGAATTTTAGCATCATTTTTTCTAGATCTGAGAAGAAGGTTTTTGGTGTTTTGAATGGGATCACATTGAAGCTGTAAATTACTTTGGGGAGTATGTACATTTCTATGTTGTTCTTCCAATCCATGAACATGGAATAATTTTTAATTCTTGGTGTCTTCATCCATTTATTTCTTTAAGCTTTTGTATTTTTCACTGTAGAGATCTTTCATGTACTTCTTTAAATTCATTCCAAGGTATTTAATTTTTGTTATCTATTCTGAATGCTAATGATCCTCCAAGTTCTTTCTCAGCAATAGCATTGTTTGTGTATGCAAAGGCTATTCATTTTTGTGTGTTGATTTTATATTCTGAAACTTTACTATACTCTCTTCTGAGTTCCAATACTTTCCTAGTGGAGTCTTTTGGTTCGTCATGTATAGGATCGTAACATCTCTAAAAGGGGTTAATTTGAATTCCTGCTTTCCATTTGTATCCCTTTGATTTCTCCTCCTTCTCTGATGATTCTGGCTAAAACTTTCATACCTATATTGAATAGAAATGTTGAAAATGGGCTTCAGTGTCTGTTTCTGCATCTTAGCAGAAATGCTCCAACTTTTCCCCATTCAGTATGATGCTGGCTTGGTTTGTTGCATACTGCTTTGATTGGGTTAAAAATGCTCCTTCTATACCCAATTTGATTAAGGGGTGTTTTTTTTTTTATCATGAATTGACGTTTTGTCAAATCTTTTATTCACATCTATTGAGATAATCATATGGTTTTTATTTTTCAATTTGTTAATGTGATGTGTCACATTTATTGATTTGTATAAGTTGATCCATCCATGCATACCAGGGATAAATAGCACTTAGTCCACATGAATGATCTTTCTGACGTTGTTGGATTCAATTACCTAGTATTTTGTTGAGGATTTTTTCATCTGTGTTTTTCAGGAGTATTGGTCTATAGTTCCCTTTCTTCATTCTGTCTGTTTCTGGTTTTGAAATTAAAGTGATGCTGGCTTCATAGGAATTTGGGAGGATTCTCTCCCTTTCAGTTGTTTTCAGTATATTTTGAGAAGTAGTGGAAAATTTTCTTCTTTAAACATTTGGTAGAATGTTTATAAAGACCCAAGGCTTTGATTTGCTGGGAGAGTCTTTAGCAGTCATTCAATTTCCAGCTTGGTTATTGGTCTATTTGCTTTTCTATGTCTTCATGATTCAATTTTGTTAGATTGTATGTGTCCAAATATCTACCCATTTATTCTAGATTTTTAAATTTGGCATATACCTATTTGTAGTAATTTCTGATTGTTTTTATTTCTGTGGTTCTGTTGTAACATCTTTTCCATTTCTAATTTTATTAATACAGGTCTTCTTCCTTTTATTGAATGTTTGGACAAATGTATCAATTTTTATATATTTTTTCAAAAAATCAGCTCTTCATTTCTCTGATTTTTGTATTGTTTTTGATTCAAATTTGTTAATTCTCTAATTTTAATTGTTTCTTTCCTCCTTCCAAATTTGGGTTTGGTTTATTCTTGATTTTCTCAGTCATTTTTGATGCCTTTTTAATTTCTTGATGTAGGTACTAATTGCTATAAAATTCCCTCCTAACATTGCATTTGTTGTATTGCATGAGTTTTCACATGTCATGTTGCCATTTTCATTTGTTTCTAGGAATTTTTTTTAATTTCCTCTTGATTTCTTCTCTGACCCACTGTTCATTCAGGAGCATGTTGTTCAGTTTCCATGTATTTCATGTTTTCTAGAGCTTGTTCCATTGTTCATTCCCCACTTGATTTGCATTTGGTCAGAAAAGATACACAGTGTGATTTCAGTTTTTTTTTTTTTAATTTTTTAAGGTTTGTTTTATAGCCTATTATATGATCTGTCCTAGAGAATGTTCCACGCAGTGATGATAGAAATGTGTATTCTATAGCTGTGGGATGAAATTTTCTGTACATATCAATTAGACCCATTGGGTCAGTAGTGTAGATTAGCTCTGTTGCTTCTTTGTTGATTGTATGTCTGGTTGATCTGTCCATTTATGAAAGTGGGGTGTTGACATCCTTTTCATTATTTATTGGATCCTGTGTCTCCCAGTTGATCCCTTAACATTTGTTCTAATTATCTCTGTGCCCTAGCATTGCATGCACATTGACTACAGTCACATCCTTCTGTTCAATCAATCCCTTATTTGTGCCATAACTGTTTCCATAATGTTTATGTTCCATAACCATTTTTGTCTTAAGTCTATTTTGTCTGATATGAAGATAGATACTCATTTTTAATTTTCATTTGCATGGAATATGTATTTCTATCCTTTCACTTTTGATGTTTTTTGTCTTCCTTGGTGAGGTCTATTTCTTGCAGTCAGCATATACATGGTTTTTGTTTTTTAATCTATCCAAGTCTGTGTCTTTTATTAGGAGAATTTATTTCATTTGCATTTATAGTATTATCAATTGTAATGAATCTGTCTTACCATTTTCCCATCAATATTCCTATTTGTTTTGGATCTTCTTTGTTCTTTCACTAGGAGGTTTTCTGCCTTCACATTTTTTCATTGTGTGGGTTACCTTTCTCTGTTTCTCTGTGTAGTACTACCTTAAGTGTCATTTGTAAGGCTGGCCAGGTGGTGACACAATCTTTCAATATTTGTTTTCTTTGGAAGTTCTTTCTTTCCCCTTGATTTATAAAATGAGAGTTTCACTGGGTACAGTATTCTGGGCTGAAAGTTTCTTTTAGGACTTGGACTGTGTGTCTCTCCCTTGTCTCCTAGACTGTAGGATTTCGGCTGAGAAATTTCCTGATCTAATTGGAGATACTTTAAAGGGAATCTGGCATTTCTTTCTTGCACATATGTTCTATATGTTTGTATTTGAAAGTTTGACTGTAATGTGTCATGGTAAGATCTTTTCTGATCATGCCTGTTGGAGTTCTGCGTATATCCTGTGCTTGGATGTCCATACCTTTCTCCAAATTGGGGGAAATTTGTTATTTCATTGAACATGTTTTCTACGCCAGTCTGTTTTTCTTTTCCTTCGATGATTCATAAGACAGGTAATATGTTGTCATTTGATGGCACTGCATACATCCTGAGCATTTTCTGTTTTTCTAATTTTTTTTCATTTTTGCTGGCTGAGGTATTTCAAGAGATTTGACTTCTAGCTTGGATGTTCATTCTTATACCCTACTGAGTCTGTTCTTAAGGTATCCTATGGTGTTTCTATTTGACATATTGAATTCTTCCTTTCTAATATCATTTTGATTTTTCTTTAATATCTCTACAGCCCTACAGAATCTCTCATCCATGTCATACAGATTTTCTTATTTCATGTAACTGTTTTTCTGTATTTTTCAGTAATATTACTATCTTTTTTAAAAAATTCATTTTCAGGCATTTTATCAAACTCCTTGTCTTCATGGTCTAATATTGATATTGTGTGCCTTTGGGGAGTCATATTGTCTTCTTTGTTCATGTTTTCTTGTATTTCTGCATTTATTTTTATGCATCTCTGGAATCACTTGTTGGTGTCTCCTCTGAAAGCTTTGTTCCTGGAAATGCAAATTACAGAAGAAAAACCTCTATGATTTGTTGGAATGCCTGTGGATTATAGTGGTGATTGGGATGTGTGTGTTGGGCTAGGCCTGGGAGCTCTGGGACACAGTAATGACTGGAGAGATTCCACAGTGACAACCACCTTGGCCATGGTGGAGCTCCTCTGATTGTCCTCAGTAGTAAGAGATGGTCATGTTGGCTGGCATTTTCACACCCCAGTCGTTCTCTGTGCCATGGTGAAAAGATTCACTGCCTACAATGAGCTCACAGTGCTTGTGCAACACACCCTCTCAGGGGTACAACCTCACATATCATCTATGAACTTTGTAGTGAGAGCCTTCTTCTATGTCCCTCTTTCACATTCAGAGAGTTCAGAGCTTATGGAATAGCCCGTGCACATTTCCATAAACCCTGCCACAGTGCATGTCCATCTCAGTTTTGTGGACTAACATTTGCACCATCACAGGATTCCCACATTCACAGGCTACAGAATATCCATTCTCTCCCATGTGAGCTGCCCTATCCCCAGAGAGAGCCTCCAGCGTGACAAAGAGATTAGCTTTAGCCCTGTCTCAGCAAGTTGAGTGCTTTGGTGGAGGGAGGGGAAGGAGGCAATGTGGCTTTCCTTCATAGAGCTAAATGGATTCCCTGGCTGCCCACTGACTCTGTAGGCTAGACTCAAATACAGTGGGGACCACAATGTTCCAAATTTAATGGTTCACTTTTGAAATTTCTTAACTATCTTTCAATGATTATAGCGACATCTGCTCTAAAGTGATGTCTCTGCTGTAGTCCTTATGATAATCTGTGCCATTCTTCTTCTCTAGAATCTAAATAGTATTTTATTATTTTAATATTTGCCTAATTTTCCCTTTTTTCTGCGGGTAATAACTCAAATAACTGAGACTACTCTTTGTTACAGCACCATTAATATTATATATTGCTGGGGCCAGTGTTGTGGTATAGTGGGTAAAGCTGCCACCTGCAGTGCCAGCATCTGATATGGGTGCTGGTTCAAGTCCCAGTTGCTCCACTTCTGATGGAGTTCTCTGCTATGACCTGGAAAAGCAGTAAAAAATGGCCCAAGTTCTTGGGCCGCTGCACCATGTGGAAGACCTGGAGGAAGCATCTGGCTTCAAATTGGTTCTGCTGTGGCCATTGCAGCCATTTGCAGAATCAACCAACAGATGGAAGACTTCCCTCTCTCTCTATGCCTGTGCCTCTGTGTAACTCTACCTTTCGAATAAGTAAATGAATCCTTAAAAAAAGATTTAAAATGATAGTCTTTTTGAAGTATTATATATTTCCCCCTAAGAAGTGATTGAACCTCAACACGCAAGTTGTGGTATCTGTGTTTGTATTTTCATTCACTTAGAAAATTTTGTTATTTCTCTTGTAAGCCCTTGACACATGTATTTAGAAATGCATTAATTCACTTACAAATATTGGAGGATTTCCCAATTTTCCATCAAAATTCGTGGAGGCTGTAAATGGGAGCATGTATGGGTTTGGCCCTTGTAGAGGAAGGTGTATTCTGCATACAGAGGAGGCAGGGATTGTAGGGGATATCCACAGACTTGAAAAGACATCAACCCTATCAGGTTCTAGGAGAATCTGTATTGCTATCCCAAACCACCTGACACAAATCATGAATGACACTGGGGTTACTGTTACTTCTGAGTCTATTTGGGTTTTCAGCTGACGCTGGAATGCTTCTTATTACTGTGATGGAACATCAGTGGATTCTCTAGGATGGTCATGTGACTGGGACTCTGTGCTCTTGGGTGGGACAGGTACCAACAGTAATCCTCTTATTATAACACCACTCTGCTGCAGCCTGTGTTCTGGAGATTGGGGTGTGTTAGCAGCTTTTCATTTCTACAATTAAATTATGTAAGAGGGGCTTCTTAGAAGGAAGGACACTTATTTCCGCTCATAGTTTGGAGGTTCCCAGTCCAAAATTGGGCAGCCACACTGGCTCTAATAATTGGCCAGTCCTTTTCAATCTGGATGAATTTTATTTCTTTTCTGTGGATAAATATCCTGTCTATGACTTCTAGGACAATGTTGAAGTGGCAAGAGTGAGCATAATTGTCTTGTTTGTATTCATGATCTTACAGGGAAATCTTTCAATGTCAGTATTCAGTTGAGTTAGTTCCCTTCTATTTTGTTGAACTTTCTTAATATGAAATGTGTTGCATTTTCCCAAGATCTTTTCTGAATCTTTTGAAATAACCATGAGTTGTTATCCCATTCTAGTATTGTGAGATACTACTTCAGTTGACTTTTGCATGCAGAACCATCTTTGCATTACTGAGATAAATCTCACTTGGTCATGGTGTCTTTTCCTTTATCACACTGCTGATTTTGATTAGTTAATAATCGAAGATTGTTGCATCTGTGTTTTTTTTAATAGAAATATCTCTATCAGCTTTTGGGATCAGGGACATATTGGTCTCATAGAATGGGCTGGACAGTATCCTTTCCTCATATTCCAAAGGTTTTGGGAGTGTTTGAAAGAATGATGATATGATTTGGATGCTGCTCTTGTATGTCCCTCAAAAGTTGATGTGTTAGAATCTTTGTTCCCAGTGTGTAGATGTTAAGAGGTGGTTGGATATTTAAGTGGTGGGATCTGTGGGAGGTCATTGAGTCATTGTTGATGCTACCCTTGAAAGGGTCTCCCCGCTGGTGCCGTGGCTCACTAGGCTAATCCTCCACCTGCAGCACCGGCACCCTGGGTTCTAGTCCCGGTCAGGGCGCCGGATTCTGTCCCAGTTGCTCCTCTTCCAGTCCAGCTCTCTGCTGTGGCCCAGGAGTGCAGTGGAGGATGGCCCAAGTACTTGGGCCCTGCACCCGCATGGGAGACCAGGAGAAGCACCTGGCTCCTGCCTTTGGATCAGCACGGTGCGCCGGACTCAGTGCGCTGGCTGCAGTGGCCATTGAGGGGTGAACTCATGGAAAAGGAAGACCTTTCTCTCTGTCTCTCTCTCACTGTCCACTCTGCCTGTCAAAAAAAAAGAAAGAAAAGAAAGGGTCTCTCTAAATGAATGAGTTTTTTCCCTTGAGCTAAGTTGTGATAAGTTGAGATATCTTCTCACTGCACTTGGACTGGCTACCATAAAAAAGACAAAAGATGAGAAGTGCAGAAAATCAATTAAAATGAATATTAATGGAAAATGGAATGGGAATGGGAGTGGGAGCATGGGAATGCGGGGGGGGGGGGAACACTATGTCCCCAAAAGCTGTACATATGTAATTTGTATTAATTTTAAAAAACTACAAAAGAAAACAGAAATTAAAAAAAGATGTGGGTAAAGGAGCATTTGGATATTGTTGGGAAGGTAAATTTTTTCATCTGCTGTGGGAAATAGTATGAAGATTCCTATAAAACCTGAAACCCACCATCCAGCAATCCCAGTACTGGGCATGTATCCAAGGGAGATGGAATCACTCTGTTGGAGAGACATCAACACTCGTGTTTGTAACAGAAATCCTCACAATAGGCAAGATATGGAAACAACTTATGTGTCTACCAACAGATGAATGGATATGTATCTGTATACATGGAATGCTAGTCAGCCGGGTAACAAAGGAAATCTTAACATTTACAGCAAAATGGATGGAGCTGGAACTCATTTCGTTAAAGGAAATGCCAAGAACAGAAGGATAATTCCCATCTTGCACTTGTATCTGCAATCTAAGAAGAGTTGACCTCACAACAGTTGAGGTATTGCAAAGGCAACAGGAAACGGGGAAAGCTGATGAACAGGTAACTCAGATGGGAGTTGGCACTGGGGCTGTTACTGCACATTAGAGTGACTGTAGATAGCAATGTACATATATTTTTCTGAAAAAGGAAGAAAAGATTTTGAATGTTTTAATCATAAAGAAATCATAAGTGTTTGAGGAACATGTACCCTGACTTCAACGTGAAGCAACTTATACGTGTATTGAAATATCGCATGGTGCTCTATAACTATGTACATTCTGAAAATCAGGACAGTTGTTTCAAGCAGCAGACATGATGTCTGTTGGGAGGTCTACCCCATGACAGAATGTCATGGTTTGCATCCTGGCTCTGTTTCCAATTCCCACTTCTTGCTGATCTGTACCTTAGGAGAAAGCACATGAAGGCTCCTGCAGTTCAAAACCTCCTGCCCTCATAGGTGACATGGATTGAGTTACAGGCTCCTGGATTCAGTCCAGAGAAGCCTCGATTCTTGCACACATTTTGGGATGGGATGTGATCCAGTAGATGGGAGATCTTTCTCTGTCTCTCTTTAAAATAAGATATAAATTTTAAAAAATGTGCAGACCATCTCAAAGGCTATGAGTCAGTTGAGCCAATGAGTTTCTGGTGTTCTCAGGAATCCTATATGGAATGTGTTTTCAATCCACAGGTGCCCCTGCTATTTTTTCTGCTCTATCAAAATATTTCACTGAGGCATCTGATATCAACCCTGTCTACTATAGTAAGATTCTTTTTTCCACAGGCCGAGTTAGACAGTGAGTAAAAGGGGGGGTGTCTTCCTTCCATTGGTTCATACCCCAAACGACCACCATGGTCGGCACGCTGCGCCAATCAATGCCAGGAGCCAGGTACTTCCTCCTGGTCTCCCACATGTGTGCAGGCGCCCAAGGACTTGGGCCATCCTCCACTGCCCTCCCAGGCCACAGCAGAGAGCTAGATTGGAAGAGAAGCAACCGGGACAGGACTGGGTCCCCATCTGGGATTAGAACCCAGAGTGCCAACACTGCAGGTGGAGGATTAGTATAGTGAGCCATGGCGCCAGCCTACTATAGTAAGATTTTAAGATATTTAAACTTTTCCTCTTTTTCATAAAAGCCTAGAGTGAAAGAGAAAACATCTGTCCAGGCTTCTCACAGTGATTGCTTGCAGGTGGCTGTCTGCTTGATGTGCAGAAGGAAGACAGAATTGGCTGTGTGGCAAGAGGGTTCACCTGCCACATGGGTTCTCCTGGATGCTCGGTCCAACTGCTTGGCAGCCACAGCTCCAGGTTGCCAGATGCCAGAGCAGAGCTGGGTTGTGGATCACAGCGTCACAACAGTGTGAGCCCAGGCCACTAACAGCCATTGCTGCTGCACAGCACAGTATGAAACCCAGCCGTGCTTCTCTGACTGGTGGATAAGCTGGATGAGAAAGAGTTTCCTGGGCATTTTACTTTTATCTCTTTGAACTCACGGACAGAAACTTTGCTCCTGTAAGTGGTTCCCTTCGTGAGGAATTTCATAAATGGACACAGAGTCGCTCCAGCTCACCATGGCTGACCTCTCTACCCTGGGAGCACAATCAGGTTAGAAGCCTGGGGCTCCTCCAATACCAGGAGATCCTCCCCCCCCACTCCATCGTCACCCAGCCCTCATGTTCTTTGTCCTGGAGGGCTGAGGGCATGGATTTCTCAGTCCATCAGCCACAGAGTGCACAGGTTCCTACCTTGTGCTCAGGTGTGAGCTCCATCTCCTGAAGGGTCTGCACCATCACCAGGCAGGGGCTGTGTATTTGTGTCACACGTGGGGGACACGGGAGAGATCTTGAGAAGAAAAATGATGAAAAGGGCTCCAAAGGAAGTTGGCCAGTTTCAACCAGGGCCATAAGACAGATTTTTGTAACTCGTTTAATGTTAGAGCTTAATCTTGAAATTAACATCTTAGACACCATGGATTAAATGACAACATCACACAAAAACACAGGTGCTGGCTGGCGCTGTGGCTCACTAGGCTAATCCTCCGCCTGCAGCACCAGCACTCCGGGTGCTAGTCCTGGTTGTGGTGCCAATTCTGTCCCAGTTGCTCCTCTTTCAGGCCAGCTCTCTGCTGTGGCCCAGGAGTGCAGTGGAGGATGGCCCAAGTCTTGGGCTCTGCGCCCGCATGGGAGACCAGGAGAAGCACCTGGCTCCTGGCTTCAGATTGCTGCAACGCTCTGGCCACAATGTGCCAGCCATAGCGGTCACTTGGGGGGTGAACCAACGGAAAAAGGAAGACATCTCTGTCTCTTTCACTAACTCTGCCTGTCAAAAAAAAAAAAAAAAAAAAACACAGGTGCTGTGGTTTGAATGGATGTCAGGACCAGTCTGATCCTCATACTGTATGGAGGGGACCCTCAGCCTCCTAGAACTCATGGAGGACACCGGAGGTCTCAGTCCAGGGCAGGGGCACTGCACAGTGAGGGGTGGGCTGGGCTAAGATGTTCTCAGGTGAGAGAACTCAGAGTTCTCTACAGAGCTGGTCCCTTCTGATCCTCATACCTGTGTCAGGAAACTCACAGGAAAGTTTTGAGCACAGCTTTTCCCAGGGGCTATTGTGCAGGAGGGAATAAAGGAAAATGTAGACAGGTGATGTGTTTCACTGGGGAATCCACATTCTGTGCCTCAGAGCTGGATTTCATCACCTTTCCCCATACTCAAAATAACACACAGAAAGATGATCTCAGTGAGTCTTTTCCTTAAAACTCTGCAGGTTTCTCTCAGGTGCATGGAGTCCCTCAGCTGTCATCCTGGGTAAGTGACTTTTTATTTCACAGATGAGGAATCAAGCCAGATGAGTTCCTAGGCTGGGGGTGAAGGGGAAAAACTCTCTGCATTGAGTTTTGTAGCAGCCTCAGAAGAGACGTGGGCTCCAACAGTTCTCCAGGCTCAGCAGTGTTCTGGGTAACACAGTGGGGAAATTTTCTTCTCATGATATTTGGTCTTTTAATTTGGCAACCCCCAAAATCAGTCCAGTTATTTAGAAAACATTCAATTTTTTTGTTTTCCTTTTATATATGCTTGTAGTCAACTCTGAAAGCACTCATTCTCTGATTGCTGTAGACTACAAGAGTGCTCATTCATAACCACACTTTTACCTGGAAGGGACCAGTTTTAATTCTGAGTTTCATTCAACATTATTAGTGTTGCTTCTTTCACCTTCATAAAAGTGTTAGAACTATGATTTTAAAGTGCCTTTGATAGTTTCTTTTTTAAGAAACAATGTAACCCTTTAGAAGGAAATGGGATCTTTGTTCAAAAGAGTGCCATGAGCAGTTTACCCTCTCCTTCCTACACAATGTCAACCAGTATTTAAAGATCTTTCTTCTTCAGCCTTCACTTGGACAGATTTCAAGTTCACGGAGTCAGCTCTTAGCCTTGAATACTCCAAACTAGATTCTGGGAAAAGAGGCTGAAACTACACTGAAATAAGGAAAATGAAAAGACAGTGATGGAGTGCTCTCCTCCCTGTCTCCAATTGGCCAAAGGACAATCAGGACAGGTATGTGGATCCAGATTTCTTTGTTAAAAAATCTCTCTCTCATTGATAACCAATTCGTAAAGAACTTTGAATGAACAAATTTCACATAGCTTAATTTGTATGCTTGAATTTTATGCTTTTTTCCCACAAACCGAATACATTGATGATGCAAGACATGTTGTACAGGCCTAGTGCTGTCATGCATTCATCGGCACAGATGAAGCTGGAACAGTATTTCTTGCTAGTACGATGCCATGATGGTGATGTGGTGAGTGACAGTGACATCTGTTTCACAGGATGCTGGGCTGCTCTTGCTGTTGCTCAGGGAAGCTGACTCAGCACTGTCTTCCATTATCTGTGACACATCTGGCTTTGTAGCTATGATAAGGCCTTTGCTTTAGAATGATAATAGTAATACTTATTATTACTAATAACTTAAGTCATTAATTACAATTACTACCAGTAAGTTACTACTAGTAACTAAAATACTTCAAATTTTTCTGACTACACATAAAAATATTGGTACCATCAATAGCCAAGTGTAAGCAGGCACCCTGAGATTTATTGTATAATCCCTTCACCCTGCATTGCCAATATAAAATTCTCACCAGATTTTTGAGAAACAGCTGCCATTCATTTGCCAAAATGTTTCTCAACCAGGTTGCCCCTCTTCCAGGCCAGCTCTCTGCTGTGGCCAGGTAGTGTAGTGGAGGATGGCCCAAGTACTTGGGCCCTGCACCCCGTGGGAGACCAGGAGAAGTACCTGGCTCCTGGCTTCGGATCAGCGTGGTGCGCCGGCCACAGCGAACCAGCCACGGCGGCCATTGGGGGGTGAACCAACGGCAGAAGGAAGACCTTTCTCTCTGTCTCTCTCTCTCACCGTCCATTCTGCCTGTCAAAAAAAAATGTTTCTCAAGCTTTTCGTTCACTCTGCTGGAATTCATGTATTGCACGACATCTATGGGCATGCCACTAACATCAGTTTGTGTGCTCTGTCAGCTGCCTCTGCACTGTTCTCAAGGTAATTCTCCAGCTAGAACCATACAACACAGAACATGTGGCTCAGGACACTTGTACTCTTCATATGCATCCATTGTGTATAATCAATGTCACCTTCTGAATTGATATGTTTGTTGGCCAGTACAGTCAAGTTGACGTATGTGGAACTAACAAACCAAAGGGTGCTCTTGTACACATCTAGGCACATCACCATGTGCTGACATAAATCCTAGCATGTACACATTGTGTCATTCCTAACAGCTTGATTATGCTCATGCTGCACACAACTGAACAGACATGGCCTCCATGTCTTCCTTTTTTTCACCCTGTATCTGTCCATTCAGAAGACTGTACACTGGTCTAGCACTGTGGAGTATGAGATTAACCCACTGCCTGCAACAGTGGGTGCTGGTTCAAATCCAGGCTACTCCATTTCTGATCTAGCTTCCTGCTAATGGAACGGGACAAGCAGTGGAAGATTGCCCAAGTGTTTGGACCCCTGCCACCCAAGTGGGAGACATGAAAGAAACTCATAGCTTCAGTCAGCCTGGTCAGCCCCAGCCATTTTGGCCATCAAGGGACTGTACAAACACATGGAAGATTGGTCTCTTTCTGTATACTTTGGGCTTTTAAATAATTAATTTTTTAAAAGCCACACACTTGTACTGAGATCTGCTTAGGGTTTTCCGCCTGTTACCCCTACACTACCCTCCAGACTGTGCTGTTCTTCATGATCTCTGGCCCACTTGATGGTGCCATGTAACACAGGACTGGCTATGAGTTGGGTCCATGCAGCACACAGCTGTCTGAAGTGAGTGATGTCTTGATCAGGTGGTAGGAGGAGTCTTCATGGTGTCCATTTGCTCCTGGCTGAACTCAGCCTGCAGCATCAGATCTAAGAGCTCCTGGAGGTCAGTGCTCAAGGAAATGCTGATTTCTCTCAGACACTTCTTAGTCTGTGCTCTCTCTTTGTCCTAACCTTCCCACTCAGCCCTTCCTGATTCCACCTGTCTGGATGAGACCTCTTTAAGAACTTCCCAATTGTAACCCCTGTGATCTCTGTCATTGCATTCAGACTCTGAGGGCTGTCTGCTTTCTCCAGTGTGGAGAAGGTGACTTGGGGGCTTGGTCCATCAGCAGAGTCAGGTGCCACTTCGCACTGTCACTCCTCAGAGCTGTATCTGAGAGGGTCTCCTGGCTCCTCCTGCTGTCTTATGATCTCCTAGTCTGTGCAGTGTTTGTCAGGAGTGTGTGTGAGGAGCGTGGCTGGGGAGCACTCGCTACGACCATTGCTTCCAGAATACTTTTTCTAATGAAATATCAGCCAGAAAGAGCTAACACATTAGCTTTCTGTTCCCTTCCTCATAGTATGTGAAGAGAAATATAAAATGTAGATATTTGGCATGCATGTTCCCCTGGTAATGGTGGTGTGTGCTCAGCACAGTGTGGAGACCGCTGGGAGGGTGGACTCAGCTCTCAGCCCCTGGCCATTCTCGGGAGCCACTGTGAGTGGGCACCCGTGCATGGTTCTGACTGGGTCCATTTCCTTAATGACCATTGTGTGAAAGGAGGCAGAATTTCTGCTCCTTCTGGAGGATTTGCTCTATTGTAAAAGGTAAGACTTTTCCAGTGGTTTTGAAGAAATTTCTGATATGATACCAGTTCATGGCACCGTACATCCTACCTTTCTTTTTTTTATTTTTTTTTTATTTTTTTAATTTTTATTTATTTATTTTTTGACAGGCAGAGTGGACAGTGAGAGAGAGAGACAGAGAGAAAGGTCTTCCTTTGCCGTCGGTTCACCTTCCAATGGCTGCCACGACTGGCGCACTGTGGCCGGTGCACCGCGCTGATCCGATGGCAGGAGCCAGGTACTTCTCCTGGTCTCCCATGGGGTGCAGGGCCGAAGGACTTGGCCCATCCTCCACTTCACTCTCTGGCCACAGCAGAGAGCTGGCCTGGAAGAGGGGCAACCGGGACAGAATCCGGCACCCCAACCGGGACTAGAACATGGTGTGCCGGCGCCGCAAGGCGGAGGATTAGCCTGGTGAGCCGTGGTGCTGGCCCATCCTACCTTTCTTACATGACCCCCTGAGAAACTGCATCTATGCAGTGCCATTTCGCAACTTACTATGATGAGACATGCTATTTGATCAGTTTTATATCATGCACTTGCATTACTAAGTATCAATTGTATTTTAAAATCTGAGTGAAAGCAAAGCCTGCACAAAGTAAATACAAAAAGTTTATGAGAAAAACTGAGTTAAAAGGTTAGTTTATTTTGACACAAAATATCTTGAAATCTGTGCCTAGTTTTTTCATACTATGGCTTCTAAGGAAAAAAATTAAAGATGTTTCATACACATGGAGTGTGTAGCTTTTTATAAAGTGAGCATCTTTCAATTACATTTTTGATGATCTCATGTATTTCAGATAACATAAGAAAAAAAGAGAATTTTAATTTTTACCTCAGCCTTTTACACATTGATATATCCTGGACCCCTGCATATGGGGGCGTAATTTCTTCTTGCTTAAAATTCCCATGTGAATTCATCAAAACTAATGGAATTCATCAGCATTTTGCAAATCCCATGGGAAATAAATCATTTCCCCACCTCTGAAAAGCTAAAAGCACAAATCCAGAAACAGTTTTTAATAATGGCAATTTTATTCTCTAGGTCCTGAGTGAAACCTGCAAGGGAATTTATTTATTATCCATTATAATTGACAAGTATGTAACTAGAAACAGCAGCTTCCAGGAGAGTACTCACAGGTGAAAAATGGTGCAAAGGGGTTGATCGAGACATCGTCCTGAAGCTAGGAGTTGTGGAGGAGACCAATTCAGTTCATAATATTTGCAATAACTCATTTTAAAATTTTTCTTCCGACATATACTAAATGTTATTTCTTCCCCCAACAAGATGAGTAAAAACAATCTACTTTTAAGTTTGATTGCTGTAAGAAATGGCTTTTACTCTGAAGTCAGCATTGGGATCACAGCCAATGCCTTCCATCTGTTCTTCCACATCCTCTGGTTCTTTCTCAAGCACAGGCCCAGACCCACTGACCTGGCCATTGGGCACCTGGCCCTCATCCACCTGGGGATGCTGATCACTGTGGGGGTCATAGCTGTAGACATTTTTGAGTCTCAGGAGGTATGGGACGACATCACATGTAAAGTTGTCATCTACTCGTACCAGGTGATGCGGGGCTTCTCCCTGGGCACCACCTGCCTGCTGAGTGTCCTCCAGGCCATCACCCTCAGCCCCAGGAGCTCCTGTTTGGCAAAGTTCAAGCACACAGCCTCACATCACAACCATGGTGGGTTTCTCTTCCTGTGGGTCTTCAATTTGTCCATTAGTGCTCATTTCTTAATCTCCACTGTTGCCACCACCAATTGTACGTCCAACAGTCTTTTGTTTGTCACTCAATCCTGCTCTCTTAGGCCCCAGAGATACTTACCCAGGCTCACATTTCACATATTGGGAATCTTCAGGGATGTCTCCCTTGTAGGGCTCATGGCCGTCTCAAGTGGGTACATGGTGACCCTCCTGTGCAGGCACAAGAGGAGGTCCCAGCACCTTCACAGCACCAGCCTCTCTCCAAGAGCCTCCCCAGAGCACAGGGCCACCCAGACCATTTTGTTGCTCATGAGTGTCTTTGTGCTCCTGTACTTGATGGACTGCATGGTGGCTTCCTTCTCAGGGGTGTGGTGGAAGAGTGACCCAGTGCGCCTGTGTGTCCACATGTTGGTGGGCAATGGCTACGCCACCATTAGTCCTTTGTTACTAATCAGTAGTGAAAAACGAATGATCACATTTTTCAAATTCGTGTGGCATAAGGAGACTAAGTGTTCAATTGTTCGTTAAATAACATGAAATAATGATGAATTAGGGGAGATAGAATGGCCTGAAAAAAGAATTCAAAGTAAGGTTTTAAGGTTACTGAGCAATGCAGGTAAATGACACAGAGAATCAGCACGTGACATAGATGAGTAATTACGGAAAGTGATAAACAGCAATATTGGAGATGAAGTATTCAATCTGTCAAAATAAAGGTACAGTACAAACTTTCACCAGTCTTTTGTTTGACTGAAGATAGAATATCTGACCTAGAAAGCAGGTGTTTGAAATATTTCAATCAGATCAGAAACAAGGGGTAAGAAGAAAAAATCAGCAAGCCTGATCAGTGGTCCAGATCTATGGGATACCATCAGTTCATGGAGTTGCATTAATATCATAAAAATGTCCACACTGTCCAAAGCAACTTACAGATTCAATGTGATACCAAGTCAAAATACCAGCAATTTTTTTTCACAGAAGTAGAAAAAGCAATTATGAAAATCATACAGAAACATGAACGATCACAGATAGCCAAAGTCATCTTACACCATGGAAACAAAGCTGCACAATACCAGATTTCCAGATGTGCTGTACAGTTACTGTTAGCAAAATGGCCTGCTACTGGCATTAACACAGGCCTATTGAGGAATGTAACACAATGCACACCTCAGGTCAATCCATGCATCTAAAACCAACTAATCTTTGACAAACAAGCAGAAGTTGTTCCTTGGAAAAAGCAGAGTTCCTTTAACAAATAATGTAAGAAAATTCTATTTCCACATGAAGAAGTATAAAGAAGGCCCCTACCTTACAGCCTTTACAAAAACCAACTCACAGTGGATCAAGGATCTACACTTAAGACCTGGCCATCAAACTGCTAGGGGAAAACATAGGAGAAATGCTGCATGCAACTGTCCAAGGCAAGTACTTCATGGAAAAACTCTAGAATCCTGGGGAACAAAATAAAAAAGATACTAAGAGAATTACATCAAGGTCAGAACCTTTTGCACGGCAGCACAAAAAATTAAAGCGAACGAGCACCTACAGAATAGGAAAAATAGTTGCAAACTATGAATCTTAGAAAGGATTAATATAAAATAAGGAACTCAAGAAATTCAGTGACCCAAGCAATCGAGTGAAGAAACGGGCAGAGGATATTCACAAATCATGAACATAAACATGAAAATAATTTCAGAATCTTGAGCCAGCATGAAATGCACACTAAATTCACAATGAGGTGCTATACTCTAAAAATTAAAATTCATAAATTTCTAGTGCTGCTATAATGTGAAAAACCAGGTACCCTAATATTCTCTTGGTGGGATGTAAACAGCTAGAAGCATTGAGGATGGCACTACTGAGATTCCTCAGAAAACTACAAATATATCCAACAACTGACCTAGCAATGCTGCTCCTGGGAATCTAGCCAAAGGAAATTAAATCAGCATATGAAATTGTGAAACACTCCCATGTTGATGGCAGCTCAACCCACCATAGCTAAGCTATGGAATGAACTTGGATGTCCATCAATGATGACTGGATAAAGAAAACACCATATATATACATGCTTGTGCATTACTCAACCACAAGAAGAATGAAATCCTGACCTATGTCACAAAGTGGATCCAAAGGGGATCATTGGCTACAGAAAATAACCCAGTTCCAAACAGAAACACTATGTTTTCTCTTTATATTTATATTTCTCTTTATATTTGGTGCAGCTCTACTTAGTGCTTCATTGCATGCATCACTGAAGCATACCATGTCGGGGACAATACAGTCTTATTTCACAAGCTAACAAACAAATGTGTTCTCCCCACATGTTGGTATGCATGTCACCACATGACAAAAATATTTTATCTGTACATGCATGTGTACTGTATTGTAAATAAATCTAGAACATCCATGTTGACAAGTAACTAATGCATAAGTTAACCCTAGGACAACTACTGGGCAAACCCAAGGGTTCAATTCAAATCACACACATAGTACCTGCAGCTTGTACCAAATTTCAAACTTCAGGAGACAAAACAAAATGAGAGGTTGAAAAAGGACAATAAATGGACAAAGTGATTGTGGTTACTGTGCCTCCTGTAATATATGTGTGCATTAAATATATATACACACCTCAAGAAAACTATTACTACAACAGAAAATAAGAATAGACATGTAACTACAAAGGAGATGCACTTAGTCATCCAAAACTTACCAAAAAGAAAATCCATAACCAGGTCAATTCACTGTTCCTATCAAGAGTGTAAATGATTTATACCGGGGCCAGTGCTGTGGTGCACTAGGTTACTCCTGCAGCGCCAGCATTCCATGTGGGCACTGGTTCTAGTCTCGGTTGCTCCTCTTCCAGTGCAGCTCTCTGCTATGGCCTGGGAAAGCAGTAGAGCATGGCCCGGGTGCTTGGGCCCCTGCAGCCACATGAGAGACCAGGAGCAGGCTCCAGGCTCCTGATCACTGCAGCTCTGGCCGTTGTGGCCACTTGGAGAGTGAACCAACAGAAGGAAGACCTTTATCTCTCTCTCTCACTGTAATCCTACTTGTCAAATAAATAAAATCTTTAAAAAAGGATTTATACCATTGTTATGCTTAAAGGGATATTTTCCAGCATTGATAACAAAATACCTAAGGATGAATGATTTATAAAAAATCAGGATTATTTAATTCATGGGTGGAGATTCAAGGGCCTGGCACCATGAAGGATGACATCACAATGGTAGGTGTTCAAGCAAGAGGTAGAGACCACCTGGTGAGAAGGAAGCCACAGAGACCTGGGAGCTGGTCCTGTGCTTTCATTGTAACTGGACTCCAGGGAACAAGTCACTCATTTAGAGAGATCCCTCCAAGGGCAGGGCCCCAATGACCCCATGACCTCCCATAGGATCCCATTATTTAAGGTACAGCTGGACTTTTAACATCCTAACTCTAGGAACCAAGATTCTAACACATCCACGTTGTGGGGACACACATGGGCAAATCCAAAGCATAGCACCAGTCTTTGAAAACTTTCCCCAAAACGTTGAAACATGTAAAAGGGATACTTTCCTGCTCATTCTATAAGACTAGAAACAGAAAAAAAAAATATTGACAGGGGCAGCACTCTGGCAGAGCAGGTAAAGCCACCGCCTGCAGGGCTGCCATCCCATATGGGCGCCAGTTCGAGTTCTGGCTGCTCCACTTCCGAAGCAGCTCTCTGCTATGGCCTGGGAAAAGAGTATAAGAGGGTCCCAAGGACCCCTGCGCCCACATAGGAAACCCAGAAAAAGCTCCTGGCTCCAGAATGGCACTGCTCCAGCTGTTGTGGCCCCCTGGGAAGTAAGCCAGTGGATAAAAGCCCACTCACTCTGGCTCTGCCTCTCTGTAACTCTGCCTTTCAAATAAGTAAATCTTGTTTTTTAAAGAGTATTTACAATCTGGAAATTTTGATTCTTACAGGCAAACAAAACATACCTCTAAATAGACACGAGACTGATGAGATCCCTGAAGCTCTCTTTACTCCCAGTAATATTCAGGTTCTGCGGGGAGCTGGATAAATGTCGGAGAAGACGTCCCGAGGTTGCACCCTGGAGCACAGCCATTACCACATCATCCTGCTGGAAGGTGCGGCAGGCCGATGCTGGAGAGCTGGGAGAGCTGCGAGAGCTGCATTCATGGGCAAACACCCAGGGAAGGGAGGGACTCTCACTTCTTGTGCATTATTGCTGACAATGTAGTAGACACAGCAGGGGAAGAGAACCTGACTGTGTTGCTGAGCTCTGTTGAATCATAACCTGAGAGAGGAATTTGTGGGCTTCCTGCCTTACAAAGCTGATACAGAAATGTTGGCTGTGAAATTTCACACTATAATAACTGAGAAGTGTGGACTAAAGACAGAATATGGCCATAGCAAGGCTAACATTGTGTCCAGTGTATTTTCTTCTAAAATGAAGGTTGTTGCTTCTAGAATTTTAAAGAAATATCCCCAAGCTGTCTACACACTCTGCTCTTCCTGTGCCTTTAATATAGGGTTGGCAAAATCAGTGTCTGTTATGGGAGTACCTGTTGCATTGGGAACCATAGATATGCAGAGGATATCCAACATGTCTGAAAAGGGAGAAGACACACTGATACCAGCAAAGAAACCAATACATTCCCATAAACCAGTAGGAGAGAAATTTTCAGTGGAAAACTCCCAGAACAGAATGGATCATCTATGGAGCAATAAGGACACTGTACAAACAGGCTGCAATTAGCAGTATACCACCAGCAACCCCATGATGGCCAGGAGGAAAATGCTTCATGCCCATAGTGAGATGAGAGGAGGCTGCAGAAGCCCATGGGTCACTGGTGATTTTGGATGAGGGAGAGCTCTGCAGTCCCTGTTGACTGTGAGTCTGGCCAGGAGAACTGGCAGCAGCCCAGGCATCCACTTAGCTCCATGAAGGAACACCATGTTTTCCTCCTTTCCTCCCTCCAAAGCTCACGGCACCAGTAGGGAAAGGACATTTTCCCAGATCAAGTTGAGTGGAGGCTGCAGAAACCCTAGTGCCCCTAGCAATTTTTATCTGAGGGAGAACTGCATCATCCCCACAGACTTTCAGTCCAGACAAAATATAATATGGGAGGAGAGGAATTCACTTACCATGGGAAGGGAGCCTCATAGCCTCCTTCTCCTTATTCCACCAAAGCACCAGACTCAGCTTGCTCAGGTAGAGCTACAGCCAATCTCTGCCAAGCTAGAGGCTCACCCTGGGGACAGGTCAGTTTTCTGGGGTGGGAATGGATACCATGAACCCTCTTATTAGAGCTCCTGCGTCCTGCAATTGCAGAAATTCTGTGACACTGTGAGCTCTAGGACACAAAACTGAAGGGGCATATAGTGCAGCCAGGTTTACAGGCACTTGCAAGGTCTGGTTTCAGAAGCTCAGGACTCCTTGAATGCAGGGAAGGCCCTTGCAGAGGGCTCACTGCTCAAACTACAGAGCACATACATGTTATGTGAGGTTGTACACCTGCATGGGTGTGGTGCACAGGCACTGTGAGGTCAGTCTCAGCAGTGAATCAGTCTGCTCACTGTGGCACAGAGAAGGGCTGAGGCTTGAAAATGCCAGCCAGCATACTTCTTTCACCTCCTGATGACAGAGATCTACCATGACCAAGCTGGTTGTCACTCCGGGCTCTACCCACACATAAATGCAGGCCAGAGCTCCCTGGCCCATTCCCAACACACATGTCTCAATTACTGCTGTAAGACACAGGCACTCTAACCAGATCATAGAGGCACATTTCCCAAAGTAAAGCCTTCAGAGGAGATGCAACAAAGGATTCCCTAGATGCATAAAAATAAATGCAGAATTACAACAAAACTTGAACAAGGAAGATATGGCCAAAAGTAACACAATGTTAAGTCAATATTAGACTGCGAAGACATGGACATTGATTAAATGCCTGTCAAGGAATTCCAAAGAATGGTTCTAAGATTACTCAAAAACACAGAAAATCAGTTACATGAGATAAGGAAATCTGTACATGTCACTTATGAGGAATTCTGTAGGGAAACAGATATTAAGGAAAAATCAAAATGAAATATTAGAAAAAATTCAACATGTTAAACAAAAATGAAGCAGAATGTCTTAACAGACTCATGCAGAAGAGTATCTCAAATAGAAGACAAATCCATTGAAAAGTCTGACAGAAATAGAACAATTTAGAAACAAATCAATATTCAGGATATTTGTAATACCATAAAACAAGAATATCTATGTGTCTAAGGAATTCCTGGTGAAAAAGAAAAACAAAATGGCTTAGAAAAATTATTCAGTGAAGTAGTATCAGACATTTCTCCCAATTTGGAGAAAGATAAGGACTTCCAGCTACAGGATGTACACAGAACCTCAACTGGCATGATCAGAACAGATCTTCAACGTGACACATTCTAGTCAAACTTCCAGAAGTCAAGCATGAAAAGATATCCCAAAGTGTGCAAAAAATTGTGTCAGGAAGCCTTTAAATGAGCTCCAATTATTTGACAGATCTGACAGATTTCTCATCAGAAGCCTCCAGGCTAGCAGAGAATGGAGAACTAGAGTCCAAGTCCTACAAGAAAAAAACACCTAATGTCAGAAAATAGCATATCTGACTCCCAAAGAAGCTCTCATTTAAAATCAAAGGAAAACAAAAAACTTCCAAAACATGAAATTTGAAATCACTCTCTGGCCAGTCTTAAAAATGACACATAAAGTTGTAGTACACACAGAAACAGAAAATGATAATCACATCATGAAATAATGTACAGGACTCCTAGTAAAAGAGCAAAGAAGATCTAAAACAAACAATATGAATATTTATGGACAAATGTCAGAAACAAGATATTACTTAGCAATAATAACCATAGATGCAAAAGGACTAAATTCTTCAATTAAAAGATACAGACTGGCCAAAGTGGACAAATAAACAAAACCCATCTATCTACTGCCTCCAAGAAACACATCTCCCCAAAGATACATACAGAATGAAAATGAAAGGATCGAGAAAGATGTTTCATGCAAATGGAAACAAAAAATTAGCCTGAGTATCTAAGTATCAAACAAAATAGATTTAAGACGAAAACCAGTAAAAGAGTCAAAGGAGGACAATATGGAACACTTAAGTCATAAACTCAAAGAAAGATGTAACTATAGCAAATGTACATCCAACTAGGGTACCCAGTTTAAAATAATATATCAATTGTGAACAGAAATTGATCAAATGGACTAGTGAGATGGCATTGGTACATGCCACCTTGATGGGATTGAATTGGAATCCCCTGGTATGTTTCTAACTCTACCATTTGAGGTAAGTCAGCTTGAGCATGTCCTGAATTGCACATCTCTTCCCTCTCTTATTCCCACTCTCATATTTAACAGCAATCACTTTTCAGTTAAGTTTCAGCACTTAAGAATAATTGTGTATTGATTACAGTATTCAACCAAAAGTATTAAGTAGAACAAACAAAAAAAAAATACTAAGAGGGATAACATATTAAGTTGCTCATCAACAGTCAGGGTGAGGGCTGATCAAATCACCGTTTCTCATAGTGTTCATTTCACTTTAACAGGTTTCCTTTTTGGTGCTCAGTTAGTTGTCACCTATCAGGGAGAACAAGTGGTATTTGTCCCTTTGGGATTGGCTTATTTCACTCAGCATAATGATTTCCAAATTCCTATCAGGGATCACTTTTCAGTTAAAATTTAAACACCTAAGAATAATTGTGTGTTAATGACAGAGTTCAACCAACAGTAATCAATTTCTGTTCACAACTGATCATAATGATAGGACTAAGACCAAAGGGATCACATAAACAAGAATAGTGTTTGCAAATACTAGCTGACATAATAAAAAATCGAGAGAACGATCCAACATGGGAAGTGAGATACACAGCAGACCCATAGAATGGCAAATGTCCAAAACAGCACTCTGGCCTCAGCATCAGCCCTTAAGGCATGCAGATCCGGCTGAAAAGCCCATGAGAGTATTTCAGGCATGAAAAGCCAAGACACTCTGGGGGAAAAAAAAAAACTAAATAAAAGATCTCCGCAAGTGAGATCCCAGTGGAAAGAACGGGTCATCAAAGAAGGAGGTACCTTTCTCTGAAGGGAGGAGAGAACTTCCACTTTGACCATGGCCTTGTCTAAATATGATCACAGTCAGTGAACTCAGGGGGCTTCCATAGCCTTGGCAGCTCATGACAAGAGCCTAGGGTGATTACTGATGCCATAAACAAGAGTGTCAATTTGTTAAGTCAACAACAGGAGTCACTGTGCACTTACTCCTCATGTAGGATCTTTGTCCTTAGTGTGCTGTACATTGCGATTTAATGCTATAACTAGTACTCAAACAGTATTTTTCACTTTATGTTTCTGTGTGGGAGCAAACTGTTCAAATCTTTACTAATGTGTGCTAAACTGATCTTCTGTATATAAAGAGAATTGAAAATGAATCTTGATGTGAATGGAAGGGGAGAGGCAGTGCGAAAGGGGAGGGTTGTGGGTGGGAGGGACGTTATGGGGGGAAGCCATTGTAATCCATAAGCTGTACTAAGGAAATTTATATTCATTAAATAAAAGTTAAAAAAAGAGGAGACATATAATACAATAATTAATAATGGGGGACTTCACCCCACTTTAATCAATGGATTAACTAGACAAACTATGCATCTGATAAAGGATTATCCAGAATATATGGGGCACTCAAGAAACTCAACAACAATAAAGCAAAAAATCCAGTAGAGCAGAGGGCAAAGGGCATGAATATGCATCATTTTAAAGAATCAAACACAAATGGCCAACAGACACATGAAAAAAATTCTCATGCTCACTCTCTATCAGAGGAATGCAATGGTAGTTAACATATAGAGTACCAAAAAAAAAGTGTATGAGTAAAACTGGTATCTTAGGATTTTATAACTGTTTATAGCATTTATCTATATTCCTATTGAACAGTGGTCTATTTTTTACTTTCGGATCTTGTTAACTAATGGAGCATATTACTATATTTTATTAAAAATAAAATTAGAAGTATGTTGGGGCCGGCACCGTAGTTCAATAGGCATATCCTCTGCCTGTGGCGCCGGCACACCGGGTTCTAGACCCGGTCGAGGCACCGGATACTGTCCTGGTTGCCCCTCTTCCAGGTCAGCACTCTGCTATGGCCTGGGAGTGCAATGGAGGATGGCCCAAGTCCTTGGGCCCTGCACCCACATCCGAAACCAGGAGAAGCACCTGGCTCCTGGCTTCGGATCAGCATGGTGCGCCAGTCACAGCTCGCTGCCTGAGGCGGCCATTGGAGGGTGAACCAACGGCAAAGGAAGACCTTTCTCTCTGTCTCTCTCTCTCTCACTGTCCACTATGCCTGTTAAAAAAATCAGAAGTATGTTGGGGGCTGGCACTGTAGCGTAGTGGGTAAAGCCACCACCTGCAGGGCCGGCATCCCACATGGGCAGTGGTTTGATTCCTGGCTGCTCTACTTCTGATCGAGCTCTCTACTATGGCCTGGGAAAATGGTAGAGGGTGGCCCAATTCTTGGGCCCCTGCACCTGTGTGGGAGATCCTGAGGAAGCTCCTGCTTTTGGCATCTTATGGGCACAGCTCAGGCCATTGTGGTCATCAGGGAAGTGAACCAGTGGATGGAAGACCCCACCCTCCTCTCTCTCTCTCTGCCTCTGTGTAACTCTGCTTTTCAAATAAATATTTTTTAAAAAGAGCATGTTATTATAAAAATTTAAAAAGTTGAAGAGGAGGGTATTATCATTATGTAATTAGAACTGTATCTAAGAACTACATGAAATCTGACCTCTTTATCATTTCAATTTATGTATTAATAGAAATAATTTTAAACCATACAGCTAAAAACGGGCAAAGAATATGATTCCAATATCTTACTAATAGGGGAAGCCGGTTGTGATGTGTGTGTCCACTCTTTACAATTTTTGTTTTGTAAGTTTAAAACTATTCTGAAATAAGATAGTTTTAAAACAATAGAACTATAGTTGTCTCCAAAAAAAAAACAAGATATACAAATGGCCAGTAATCTCATAAAAATGTTCAACAGCTTTAGCATGAAAAAATGTAAAATCAAAGGCATATGAAAAGCCTGTTCAGTTTCCTAGGATGGCAATATAACATGGAAGATGTAACTTTTGTGAAGGAGGTGAGCCAATTGGATCTTTGATATGGTCACAAACCAAAATGGATTCTATGGCCACTGAGTCTGTCAGATCAGAGATACTGCCCCCAGGAGCCATGTCCCAGATCAGGGAAAGCCAGAGCAGAACTGGGTGGTGGGTCACACCTATCACAGCCTGCGTGAGCTCAGACTACTGATGGACACACATTGCCCCTAGCCTTTGTATTAAACCCAGTCTCACTGCTCTACTTCGTGGACAAGCTGGGTGAGCAACAGAGTTTCCTGGGCATTTTACTTTTATCTCACTGAACTGCAGAATAGACAGAATTTCATCCTGTAAGAGGTTCCCTTGAAGATGAACTTCATAAAATGATCAGAGTTGTTCCAGATCCCCGTGGCTGACGTCTCTACTTTGGGAGCACAATCACATCTGAAGCCTGGGGCTCCTCCAGTGCCAGGAGATGCTGGCTTCCCCCACAGTGCTCCATCATCACTAAGTCCTCAAAGTCCTTGCCCTTGGAGGGCTGAGGGCATGGATTTCTCTGTGCATCAGCCACAGAGTGCACGGGTCCCATCCTTGAACACAGGTGTGAGCTCCACCTCCTGAAGGGTCTGGACCATCAGCAGGCAGGGGATGTGTATTTATCACATGTGGGAACACAGCAGGGATCGTTAGAGAATGAAAATGATGAAACAGACTCCAAAGACCACGGCCATAAGATTTTCATTTCTCATTTAATCTGAGACAGATCTTGGAACTTGAAACTAAGATCAAACATCATGGAATAAACTGCTGGCATGCCAGGTGCTTTGTGTGTCAGTGGATGCTGGGGCCAGGCTGCCCCTCACACTGTAGGGAGAGGGCCCTCAGCCCCAAGGAACTCAAGGAGGTCACGAGGGGTCTCAGCACAGAGTAGAGGCACTGCACAGTGTGGAGTAGGTTGGGAAGAAGGTACTCACAGGATCAAGATGAGAACGTGGTGCTGTCTATCCAGCCAGCCCCCTTCTGGCCCTAATAAAGTTTCATGAAACTCACAGGAAAGTTTGGAGCTCAGCTCTCCCCAGATTGCTATTATCCAGGAGTTAATAAAGGAAGATGCACAGAGAGGTGACACGTTCCACTGGGGACTCTGTATTCTGAGCTCCCCAGTGGAATCCGTCACCCTTCCCCAGACACCACAATGACAATCCACAGAGAGGAGCTCAGAGAGTCTTTTCCTTAAACCTCTGCAGGTTCCTCTCTGGTGCATGGATCCCCTAAGCTGTCCTCGTGGGTGAGTGTCTCTTTACTGAACACATTAGCAATCAGGTGGGTAGGTTCCTAAGCTGGGGGAAATTGGGACTACAGGGAGGTTTGTAGCAGCCTCAGAAGAGATGTGGGCTCCAACAGTCCTCCACAGCTCAGGAGTGTTCTCTGTGCAACATGGTGCAGAAATCTTCTCAGAATATTCGCAGTGTGCACCCAGCACAGTGTGGAGGCAGCTGTGTGAGTAGACTGTGTCTTCACCCCTTATCCTGATTCTCATGGAGACACTCTCAGTGGGTGGTCCTGGATGCATCCTAAATTTTCCTTTTCCTTTACTATAATTCTGAGAAAAAGAGGAAAAGCTTTTCAGCTCCTTCTGGGAGAATTCCTCTAAAGGAAAAATAAGAGTTTCCTATGGTTTTGGAGAATGATCCACCTAAAATATGATTTTCTAACATGATTCCAACTTTGTGGCATTTATGTCCTGCCATTTTTACACAAACTATTGAGAAATATTGAACGTATGTAGCCCCTCAACCACCACTTAACAATGATGAGGCATATCAGTTTGATAATGTCATGTACTTGTACTTAAGAGGTTCAATTATATTTTAAAATATGAAAAAAAGCAAAGCCTGTAAATCAGAGCTTTAAAAAGTTCAGGTAATATTTGAATTAAAAGACAAGTGTATCTTGGCAGAATAAAACATTTTGAAATCTTGGCCTAGCTTTTTCATAAAAAGCATTTTAATGAAATATGTTGACAGTGCTTTAAATAAGCACTGTCAGTAGATTTGGGGTATCAGGTGAAACAGTACACAGGGGCCATTGCGCTGATCCGAAGCCAGGAGCCAGGTGCTTCTCCTGTCTCCCATGTGGGTGCAGGGCCCAAGCACTTAGGCCATCCTCCACTGCACTCCCGGGCCACAGCAGAGAGCTGGTCTGGAAGAGGGGCAACTGGAACAGAATACGGTGCCCCAACTAGGACTAGAACCTGGTGTGCTAGCACCACAAGGCAGAGGATTAGCCTAGTGAGCCGCGGCACCGGTGACAGTTTCTTTTTTAAGAAACAATGTAAGCCTGGCTGGCACTGCGGCTCAGTAGGCTAATCCTCTGAGGCGCTGGCACCCCGGGGTTCTAGTCTCGGTTGGGGCACTGGAATCTGTCCTGGATACTCCTCTTCCTGTCCAGCTCTCTGCTGTGGCCCAGGAGGGCAGTGGAGGCTGGCCCAAGTCCTTGGGCCCTGCACCCACATGGGAGACCAGAATAAGTACCTGGCTCCTGGTTTCGGATCAGCGTGGTGCACCAGCTGCAGTGGCCATTGGAGGGTGAACCAATGAAAAAAAAGGATGACCTTTCTCTCTGTCTCTCTCTCTCACTGTCCACTCTGCCTGTCAAAAAAAGGAAACAATGTAACCCTTTAGAAGGAAATGGGATCTTTGTTCAAAACAGTGCCATGAGCCGTTAACCTTCTCCTTCCTACAAAATGACTACCATATTTGCTCTTAAAGATCTTTCTTCTTCTGCCTTCATGTGCACAGATTTCAAAATCATGGAGTCAGTTCCTAGCCTTGAGGATATTCCAAACTAGAGGATAGGGAACTGATGCTGAAATACACTGAAAATAAAAATAAAAAAAAAAAAAAACGCAAAGATGGTGATGCAGATCTCTCCTTACGGCCAAATAGTGGAAGGACATGATCTCAAGACAGGTATGTGTCTCCAGATTTCTTTTTTCATTAAAAAAAATCCTTGTTTGAAGTATTAGTATTAAGTCATTAATTGCAAATATTACCAATAAGTTCCTACTGAGTAAATAAAATACTTCAAAATTTTCTGACTACACATAAAAATATTGGTACCATATATAGCCAAGTGCAAGCAGGCACCCTGAGCTTTACTTTATAATCCCTTCACCTTGCATTGTATAAAATTGTCACCCAGATTTTTTGACAAACAGCTACCATTTATTTACCAAAATATTTCTCAAGCTTTTTCTTCACTCTACTAGAATTGATGTATTGTGCAACATCTGCGTACATGCGACTAACATCAGTTTGTGTGCTCTGTCAGCTCCTTTCTGAACCGTACTCAACCTAATTCTCCAGCTAGAAACATAGAACACAGAATATGTGGCTAAGTACACTTGTACTTCTTGATACACATTCACTGTGTATTGCCAAAATCATCTACTGAACCGATGTTTGTTGGCGAAGACAGTCAAGTTGACCTCTTTGGAACTGACAAACCAACAGGTGCTCTTTCACATATCTAAGCACACCACCAAGTGCCTGACATAAATCCTAGCATGTACACATCAGGTCAGTCCAACAGCTTGATTAGGCTTATATTGTACCTGACTGAACAGACATGTCCTCCACGTCTTCTTATTTTCACCCTGTATCTGTCCATTCAGAAGACTACACACGGGGTAGCTTTGTGCTGTACAAGGTTAACCCTCTGCCTGCAACACTGGCATTCCTATGGGTGCTGGTTCAAATCCAGGCTGCTCCACGTCCGATCTAGAAACCTGCTAATGAAATGGGAAAAGCAGCGAATGATGCCCTAGTGTCTAAGCCCCTGCCACCCAAGGGGGAGTCCTGCAAGAAGCTCCTCACTTAGGCTTGGCCTACCAAGGCAGTTTTTGAACATCTGAGGAGTGTACCAGCACATGGATCTCTGTGTCTCCTTCTGACACTGACTTTCAAATAAGTCATTTTTAAAAGGGCCACACGGTTGCACTCAGATCTGCTGAAGGTTTTCCTCCTGTCACCCATACACTTCCCTCCTGACCACCAGTGGTACACTGATCCTGGTGTTTTCCACTGTCCCTGGCCCACCTGATGGTGCCATGTAGCACAGGACTGGCTGTGAGTTGGGTCTGGGCAGCACACAGCTGTCTGAAGTGAGTGATGTCTTGATCAGGTGTAGGAGGAGTCTTCATGGTGTCCATTTGCTCCTGGCTGAACTCAGCCTGCAGCATCAGATCTAAGAGCTCCTGGAGGTCAGTGCTCAAGCAGATGCTGATTTCTCTCAGACACTTCTTAGTCCTGTTCTCTCATTCTCCTACCCTTCCCACTCAGCCCTTCCTTCCTCTCCTGTGATAACAACAGTCCGCATGAGACCTCTTTAAGAACTTCAAATTGTAAGCGCTGTGATCTTTTGACATTGTGTTAGCAGTCTCCAGTCTCTCTGAGGGCTGTCTGCTTTCTCCAGTGTGGAGAAAGTGACCTGGGGGCTTGGTCCATCAGCAGAGTCAGGTGCCACCTCACACTGTCACTCCTCAGAGCTGTATCTGAGAGGGTCTCCTGGCTCCTCCTGCTGACTTATGATCTCCTAGTCTGTGCTGTGCTTGTCAGGAGTGTGTGTGAGGAGCGTGGCTGGGGAGCACTCACTACGACCATTGCTTGCAGAATAGTTTTTCTAATAAAATATCAGCCAGAAAGAGCTAACACATTAGCTTTCTATTCCCTTCCTCATAGTATGTGAATAGAAATATAAAGTGTAGATATTTGGCTTGTGTGTTCCCCTGGTAACAGTGGTGTGTGCTCAGCACAGTGTGGAGACTGCTGGGAGGGTGGATTCAGCTCTCAGCCCCTGGCCATTCTCGGGAGCCACTGTGAGTGGGCACCCGTGCATGGTTCTGACTGGGTCCATTTCCTTAATAACCATTGTGTGAAAGGAGGCAGAATTTCTGCTCCTTCTGGAGAATTTCCCCTATGTAAAAGGTAAGACTTTTTGAAGAAGGCTGCACCTAAAATAGAATGTCTTGACATGATACCACGTTCATGGCACTGTACATCCTGCCTTTCTTACAATATCCCACGAGAAACTGCATCTATGCAGTCCCTCACTCACAACTCACCTGTGGTAAGAGATGCTATTTGATTAGATTTATATAGTGTACTTGTATTTGTGAGGTTCAATTTTATTTTAAAATCTGAATGCACCAAAGCTTCTCAAGGGAAATATACAAAGTTTGTGAGAAAAAATTAATTTAAAAGATAAGTTTATTTTGACTCAAAACATCTTGACATTTTGCATATTTTAATACTATGCATTATAATGAAAGACTTAAAGAGCCTTCTCACACTTGGAGTGTGGAGCTTTTTGCTAAATGAGTCCCCATTAGATTTTTGATGTTCTTAAGTATTTGAAGTAACATAAGAAACAGAAGCTGAGAATTTTAGTTTTTCATCAGCTTTTTAAAGTGTTATGATAAAATGTTATCTATTAATTATTACTATTTTAAAACACTATCAGTATATATTTTCCAGTTACACAGTAGACAATTGTTTTTTACTTCAAGTACAGGAAAGACGCAGAAGGCAGTTCACAGCTGTGTGCTTACTGACAGCACAGGACCCAGGATATGCAGAGACAGAGGAGTCTGAGTGCTCAACCTTTTTACCACTTCTCTGAGCAAACCACATATTCAAAACATATCCTCATAAATGTATGCATAGATCAAATTCTGTCATTTATTTGACCAACACTTCAAAAAGGTTAAATTTTATACATGCTACTGTGTAATTTCTACTGTTGAAAGCTGAAGTTTTCCAAGGTTTAAACCAACTTCCACATGGTCTCTGGATTCTTAAATGCTACACAGCAATGGAACTTAACCCGTTCAACTTCTTAGCTACTTACAGTATAGAACCCCAATACTCCAATTTTCTGTGATGAAATCCAGCCTGACATCTTGATTCTCAAATGATAAATATGTGAAATGTGTTACTGGAATTATTGTCATGACAGTAATTGCTGCATGTTTATAAAGTTTCAACTACAGTAAATAACTATATTACACAGGGAAACATCCCCCATGTAGGTCAAGCCAAGTTCTCCAGCATAAACTTAACATTTAGGTCCACAAGCACTTCCACCCATGGGGAAGACAGGAAGGCTCAAGGCCCCCTGGAGAACCACCTTCCTGGTGGAGGAGGAGGGGGTGTCCCATTCTCATTTCTGCAGAAAGCAATCATCCCTCTACTTAGACTCTGAACATATTCACAGTGGTTTGCACAAGCCAGGCACAGAGAGGGAAGGAACAGAGGGTGTTCAGAGCCTGCTACTGTGTTGCTCACACTCCCCTGTTCCTCTAGGCAGGGACAGAACTGGCAAATTATGAGAGGATGGCACTCTCTCAGGTGAGCTCAAGAGAACCTCACAGGGACAGGCAGAGACCACTGTTCCCCAGGCAGTACACCTGTTCACATGTTTACCTCATACACTTGTACACATAAAGTCTCTAATAAGTGACCTGCTTACCTATAGTTACAAATAACTGGAGCTCTTGAAAATTAACTGAAATGTGATCCCTGTTAAACATAAGAGTGGGATAAGAGAGGGAAGAGATGTATAATTTGGGGCATGCTCGGGTTGACTTGCGCCAATTGGTAGAGTTGGAAACATACCAGGGGATTCCAATTCAATCCCATCAAGGTGGCATGTGCCAATGCCATCTCACTATTCCAAGTGATCAATTTCAGTTCACAATTGATCATAATGAAAGGACTAAGAGTCAAAGGGAGCACATAAACAAGTCTAGTATCTGCTAACACTAACCGATAGAATAAATAAAGGGGAGAGTGATCCAACATGGGAAGTGAGATACTCAGCAGACTCATAGAATGGCGGATGTCCTAAATAGCACTCTGGCCTCAGAATCAGCCCTAAAGGCACTCGGATCTGGCTGAAAAGCCCATGAGAGTATTTCAGGCATGGAAAGCCAAGGCACTCTGGCAAAAAGATCTCTGTGAGTGAGATCCCAGTGGAAAGAACAGGTCTTCAAAGAGGGAGGTACCTTTCTCTGAAGGGAGGAGAGAACCTCCACTTTGACTATGACCTTGTCTAAACAAGATAAGAGTCGGAGAACTCAAGGGGCTTCCATAGCCTTGGAAACTCATGACTGGTGCATAGGGAGATTATTGATGCCATAAACAGGAGTGTCAATTTGTAAAGTCAACAACAGGAGTCACTGTGCACTTACTCCTCATGTAGGATCTCTGTCCTTAATGTGCTGTACACTGAGGCTTAATGCTATAACGAGTACTCAAACAGTATATTTCACTTTGTATTTCTATGGGGGTGCAAACGATTGAAATCTTTACTTAATGTACACTAAACTGATCTTCTGTAAAAAAAAAAAAAAAAAGAAATTATCAATTCCCAACTTGACTCTCACTGGGATTAAACATGACAATAGGTCTGATCTGATTTCATCATGATTTAAAAAAAAATCATCTATTATTTTTCACTTTATGTTTCTGTGTGGGAACAAACTGTTGAAATCCTTACTTAAGGTATACTAAGCTGATCTTCTGTATATTAAGATAATCGAAAATGAATCTTGATGTGAATGGAAGGGGAGAGGGAGTGGGAAAGGGGAGGGTTGTGGGTGGGAGGGACGGTATGGGGGGGAAAGCCATTGTAACCCATGAGTCGCACTTTGGAAATTTATATTCATTAAATAAAAGATAAAAAAAAAAAACAAATACCTGGAGCTCAGATATCTTGATAGCTGAGGTCATAATCTAATGATGTCAGAATTTAAATTTAAATTCTGAGTCTACACTAACCACCATTTGGTTCTATGTATTAAGAAGATTTTTCTGGAAGTAAATTAAAATAAATATAGCAGTGGCATTAGAAAAATGTACATATCAATATACCCCTGACACCTACTGCATTTGTAGGTCTAATTTCTTCTTCCCTAAAATTCTCATTTGAATTTATCAAAAACAGCGCTCTTACACTGTGTCCTGAATTTGCAGCTCCAAAAATAAATAACTCATTGTCCTGACTTTAAAACAAAAATAACATGAAAATAAGGAAATAATTTTCAATGATGGCAATTTTATACTCCAGGTTCTGTGTCAGCCAGCCCTGCAGTGGAAAATATTTTCCAATTCTAACTGGCAAGTGTGGAACTAGAAACACAGTGGCTTCCAGAAGTGTGAAGTGGACGACAATATGCACAGGTAAAAAATGGTACAATGGTGTTGGCCTAGACATTTTCATGAAGGCAGGAACTGTTCTGGAGACCAACAAAGGTCTCAGTATTTGTAATAAATAAATTTTCTTAATTTTTTTCAGACATATACTAAGTGCTTTACCTCCCCTCCCTCCAAAAGATGAGTAAAAACAATATACTTTTAAGTTTGATTGCTGTAAGAAATAGCTTTTACTCTGAAGTCAGCGTTGGGATCACAGCCAATGCCTTCAATCTGCTCTTCCATGTCCTCTGGTTCTTTCTCAAGCACAGGTCCAAACCCACCGACCTGACCATTGGGCACCTGACACTCATCCACCTGGTGATGCTGACCACTGTAGGGGTCATAGCTACAGACATTTTTGAGACTCAGGAGTTATGGGATGGCATCACGTGCAAAGCTGTCATCTACTCATACCAGGTGATGCGAGGCCTCTCCCTGGGCACCACCTGCCTGCTGAGTGTCCTCCAGGCCATCACCCTCAGCCCCAGGAGCTCCTGTTTGGCAAAGTTCAAGCACATGTCCTCCCATCACAACATGTGTGGGTTTCTCTTCCTATGGGTCTTCAATTTGTCCATCAGTGCTCGTTTCTTAATCTCCACTGTTGCCACCACAAATCGTACGTCCAACAGTCTTATGTTTGTCACTAAGTCCTGCTCTTTTTGGCCCCAGAGATCCTTACCCAAGCACACAATTCACATATTGGGGATCTTCAGGGATGTCTCCCTGCTAGGGCTCATGGCCATCTCAAGTGGGTACATGGTGACTCTCCTGTGCAGGCACAAGAGGAGGTCCCAGCACCTTCACAGCACCAGCCTCTCTCCAAGAGCCTCCCCAGAGCACAGGGCCACCCGCACCATCCTGCTGCTCATGAGTGTCTTTGTGCTCCTGTACTTGATGGACTGCATTGTATACTCCTTCTCAGGGATGTGGTTGAAGAGTGACCCAGTGCGCCTGTGTGTCCAGATGCTGGCAGGCAATGGCTATGCAATGGTCAGTCCTTTTGTACTAATCAGTAGTGAAAAACGAATGATCACATTTTTCAAATCCATTTGGGAGGAGAGTAAGTGTTTAATTGTTCATCAATAAATAACTTGTCTTTTTTGAGCAAATACTCTGAAAAGGGGAGACAGACTAAAGCATGAAACAAGATATCAAAAGACAGGCTCTAAGGTTACACAACAACACAGTTAACTGTCACCAGGGAATCAGCACATGATATGGATGAGAAAATACTGAAAGTGATAGTTATTACATTCAATAGGTCAAATTAAAAATCCTGAAAACCTTTAGAAACAGACTTGTGAGACTGAAGATAGAATATCTGTTCTTGAAAACAGTTCTTTTGAACTATTTTAGAAAAGGAACAGGGGGAAGAAGAAAACAATTAGCAAGCCTGAGCACAGTGTCCAGATCTGTGGGACACCAACAAATGACCAGATACACAATTTCCAAAAGTACGGAAAAAATTTTCAGTACATGCAGTTGAATTAATATCAAATAACTTACAAATTCAGTATAATACCAATCAAAATTCCAGGGAATTTTTTCAGAAAACTAGCAAAAGAAACTATGAAATTCATGTAGAAATTCAAAAGACCAGAAATAGCTAAAGTGATCTTAAAAAACAAAAACAAAGCTGAAGGCATCACAATACCAGATTTCCAGAAACATTATACAGCTATTGTTAGCAAAATGGACTGCTGTGGGCACTAAAATAGGCCTATTGACCAATGGAACACAATACAAACCCCAGAAATTAATCCATGTGTCCTCAAAACCAGCTAATCTTTGACAAACAAGCTAAAATTGTTCCATGGAGAAAGCAGAGTTCCTTCAAAAAATAGTGTATGAGAATTCTATTTCCACATGCAGAAGTATAAATAAGGCCCCTATCTTACACACTATACAAAAACCCACTCACAGTGGATCTACACTTAAGACCTGAAACCATCCAACTGCTAGAGGAACACATAGGAAAAATAACCAACAACAAGGCAAGCCCTTCATGAATAACACTCCGTAAGCACAGACAATAAAATAACAAAGATACTCACAGAATTACACCAAGAAGCTTCTGCACAGCAAAGGAAAAGACTGTGGATGGGCACCAATAGAATGAGAGAATATAGTTGCAAACTATGAATCTGATAAAGGAGTAATATCCATAATAAATAAGGAGCTCAAAACACAACAAACAATGTCATTAAGAAATGGGCAGCGTAGGGCTGACCCTGCAGTATAGTGGTTAAAGCCACCATCTGCAGCTTCTTTTGGGTCTCCCACATGGGTGCAGGAGCCCAAGCACTTGGGCAGTCTTCCTACTGCTTTCCAGGCCATAGCAGAGAGCTGGATCAGAAGTGGAGCAGCTGGGTCTCAAACCGGCACCCATATGGGATGCCAGCACTTCAGGCCAGGGTGTTAACCAGCTGCGCCACAGTGCTACCCCCAGCATACAAAAATTTACCTGCACTCCCATGTTTATAGCAGTTCAATCCCCAACAGCTAAGATATGGGATGAACCTAGATGTCCATCAACTGATGTATGTATATATTACTCAACCACAAAAAAGAATGGAACAATGACATATTTACAATGTGGATTTAAAAGGGATCATTATGCTAAGTGAAATAACTGAGTCCCAAAACACAAATACCACGTCTTCTCTTATATGTGGTAGTTAACTTGTAGAGAGAATAAAAAAATCTGTGTGTGTCTCCTCACTTGGTAGTTATATATAGAACTACACTGAATCATACCGTGAAGGTGAAAATATGTTCTTATTGCACCAGTTAACAAAAAAATGGAGAGGAGGGAACAGTGAGGACCCTTGGAGTACCAATCATTCCTTATTCTAATCATGTGTTGGCATCAATATGATCTGAAGACAAAAAACTCATTTATCTATACATTATTGTGCTTTTTCTGACATGTGTACTGTATTATAATTAAAAATCTAAGACATACAGGTACAAGTAACTAATACATAAGTTAACCCAACAGTTACTGGAAAAACTCTATTCAAATCACACACACATAGAAATTGGATTTTGTACCAAGTTTCAAACTTCAGGAGATAAAACTGAGGTGAGTGATGGGGTATAGACACAAGGATGAAGGAGATGCATGAGAAAGGACAATAAATTCACACAGGGGACACTGTGAAAGTGATTGTGGTTCCAGTGTCACCTGGGATATATGCAATGATATCATCATACATGTGCTTTCAATATGTACATTTCTGTCACATACCTCAAGAAAACTGTTAGTACAACAGAAAATCAGAATACACATGTAACTAGAAAGGCCATGCAGTTAGTCATCCAAAACTTACAAAAACAAAATTCAGAACCACATGCATTCACTGACTGACTGTATCAAGAGTTTAAGGAATTTATAGCAATGCAAGGCATAAAGGCTTGTTTTCCATCAAGGTAACAAAATACCTAAGGATGAATAATAAATAAAAATTCAGGATTATTTAATTCATGGGTGGAGGTTCCAGGGCCTGGCACCAGCATCAGCTCACCTCAGGAGAAGAGCTAATGCAGGATGGTAGCAGTTCATCACAGTGGTAGGAGTTCAAGAAAGAGGTAGAGACCACCTGGTGAGAAGGAAGCCACAGAGACCTGGGAGCTGGTCCTGTGCTTTCATTGTAACTGGACTCCAGGGAACAAGTCACTCATTTAGAGAGATCCCTCCAAGGGCAGGGCCCCAATGACCCCATGACCTCCCACAAGATCCCCACACTTAAAAGTCCAACTGCATCTTAACACACAGGGAACCAGGATTCCAACAGTCAACTTTTTGGAGACACAAATGGGCAACATCCAAACCATGGCACCAATCTTTTGTAATCTTCACAGACTGTTTGAAATACAAGGAAGGGATAGTTTCCAACTCAGTCTCTGAGACTGGCAAGTCACTGATTCCAAACGTTGATGTAAGTATTTCCAGAGAAAATCCACAGATGCAACAGTTTCAACAGATGACTAGCAAATCAAATGCAGCAGTGTGATAAAAGCAAAAGACACCATGACCAAGTGGGATAATCTCAGTAATGCAAAGATGGTTCTACAGGAAAAAATCAACTAAAGCAGTATCTCCCAGAATAGAATGGATAAAACTAGACCTGAAAAGATTCAGAAGGTTTCTTGGATAAATGTAACACATTTCATATTAAGAAGAATTCAACAGAATCAGAATAGAAGGGAATGCACTCATCTGGTAAGTGACATGCATGGGGGAAAAAAGGTTAACACTGTACTTGTAAAAGGCTGAAAGAGTTCCCTGTAAGGTCATGAATACAAACCAGACAAAAATGCTCATTCTCGCTTCTTCTCCAAATTGTACGAGGGCACTCAGGAGAGAAAAAACAAACTAAATTCATCCAAACTGGAAAGGCCAGGCCAGATATCTGAACCTGTGGGGTTGCCCAGTCCTGGACTGGGGACCTAAAAACTATGAGCTCAAGTAAATCCCCTGGCAGGTACTATAATTGTAAAATTGAGAGCTGCTCGCACAGCCACCCTCAGGGCACAGGCTGCAGCAGTGGGTTGTTATTATAAGAGGAAAACCACTGGAATCCTTCCCACCCATGATCCCAGCATCCCATGCACATGACCATCCTAGACATCCACTGAGACTCTGGGAGATTCAGCAACCCAACTAGATCCAGAAGTGAGTGACCCCATCACCTTAGCCTAAGCAGTGTCACTGATGACTTGTGATGGGTGGTTTGTGATAGCAAGACAGATTCTCCTAGAACCAGAGAAACTGGGGTGATGGCCTCTTCAGATCTGGGGGTCACCCTGCAGGCCCTGCCTCCTCCTCAGACTAGAGCCAACCCCATAGACGTGGCAGATTACAAACATTTATTACTCATATTCTTGCCAGACCAAGATCAAGGTATCAAGAGATTTAAAGTTGACTCCATGTACAGCCAACTTCTCACCATGTCTTATGGCAGAAGAGCTGAGGGAGCTCTCGAGGGTCCCTTTATTAGAGCACTACTCCCATTCACGACTGTTCAACTCTAACAACATAATAACAAACCAAATGCCCACCTCGTATGCCATTCATGTTGTGGTTAGGGTGATATTTCTTTAATGAAGGTTTTCAGAGGACATTCAGATGGCTGAAAACAGAGAAGACTCATGATTTTACCCACAGGAAGGCACCACCAATGAGGCCAGCACATTCCCACAGGTCAGTAGCAGAGAAATGTTCAGTGGAAAACTTACAGAACACAATGGATCATTGTAGACAACAAGGATAGTGTACACACTCACTGGAGTTAGCAGTACCCCACCAGCGACCAACAGGGCCAGTGGGCAAATGCTACATTCCCACAGTGAGCTGAGAAGAGACTGCAGAAGCCCATGGGTCACTGGTGATTTTGGAGTAGGGAGAGCGATGCAGCCCCCAGTGACTGTGAATCCGGCCATGAGAGCTGGCATCCACTCAGCTCCATGAAGGAAGGCCATGTTGTTTCCTCCTTTCTCCCACCAAAGCTCATGGCACCAGCAGGGAAATGCCATTTTCCTAGAGCAAGGTGAGTGGAGGCTGCAACAACCTCTGTGGCCCTGGTGATTTATCTGATGGAGAACTACATGGTCCCCACTGACTTTGAGTCCAGCCGGGAAATACTGTGGGGGTGGAATTCACTTAGCGGTGGGGAGGTAGGCCACACTGCCTCCTTCCCCTGTCTACACTGAAGCACCAGATTCAACTTGCTGGGGCAGAGCTCAGCCAATCTTTTGCATGCCAGAGAGCTGCTGTGGGGATGGGGCAACTTGCAGGGGAGGGGATGAATGCCATGCACCCTGTTATGTTGGGAGTCCTGCATCCTGTGACTGTGGCACATTCTGTGACTGAGCAAATTCTCAGACAAAAAACTGAGAAGGGCATGTCATATGGCTCGGTTCATGGGCACTTACCAGGTCTGGTTCCAAAACTTCCAGACTCCCTGAGTGCTAGGGAGGGACTTCACAGAGGGCTCCTCACTCACACTACAGAGCACACGAATGTTGTGAGGTTGCACACCTGATGGGTGGGGTGCACAGGCACTGTGAGCTCAGTCGTGGCAGTGAATCTGTTTATTCACTATGGTACAAAGAAGAGCTGTGAATATGCCAGCAGCATGGTGAACCCTCAGCCTCGTCACAACAGGCAGTGGGGAGCTACCATGCCCAAGGTGGTTGTCACTCTGGACTTGCTCCACCCATACACACACATCTCAATTACAACTGTAATCCACAGGCATTCCCCCAAATCATAGAGGCGCACTTCCAAGAACAAAACCTTCAGAGCAGACACCAACAAGTGATTCCCTAGATATGTAAAAATAAATGCAGAAATACAATAAAAGTTGAACAAGGTCGACAATATGACTCCCCCAATGGTACATCAAAGGTAGACTGTTAAGACAAGATTTATTAAGTGACTGCCAAGGAAATTCAAAAGAGTGAGTCTCTCATGAGAGTATTTCAGGCATGGAAAGCCAAGACACTCTGGCAAAAGATCTCTGTGAGTGAGATCTCAGTGGAAAGAACAGGTCTTCAAAGAAGGAGGTACCTTTCTCTGAAGGGAGGAGAGAACCTCCACTTTGACTATGACCTTGTCTAAACAAGATAAGAGTCGGAGAACTCAAGGGGCTTCCATAGCCTTGGAAACTCATGACTGGAGCATAGGGAGATTACTGATGCCATAGACAGGAGTGTCAATTGGTAAAGTCAACAACAGGAGTCACTGTGCACTTACTCCTCATGTAGGATCTCTGTCCTTAATGTGCTGTGCATTGAGATTTAATGCTATAACGAGTACTCAAATAATATATTTCACTTCGTGTTTCTATGGGGGTGCAAACTGTTGAAATCTTTACTTAATGCATACTAAACTGATCCTCTGTAAAAAAAAAAAAAAAAAAAAAAAAGAAAAAAGAAAAGAAAAGAAAAGAAACTATCAACTCCCAACTTGACTCTCACTGGGATTAAACATGACAATAGGTCTGATCTGATTTCATCATCATTAAAAAAAAATCATCTATTATTTTTCACTTTATGTTTCTGTGTGGGAGCAAACTGTTGAAATCCTTACTTAATGTATACTAAGCTGATCTTCTGTATATTAAGATAATCGAAAATGAATCTTGATGTGAATGGAAGGGGAGAGGGAGTGGGAAAGGGGAGGGTTGTGGGTGGGAGGGACGGTATGGGGGGGGAAGCCATAGTAATCCATTATTCGTACTTTGGAAACGTATATTCATTAAATAAAAGTTAAAAAAAAAGAAAATAGAAAGTCAATGAAACAAAAATAAACTTTAAAAAATCAATAAAATTTATAAATGTAAAAAAAAAAAACAAAAGAGTGAGTCTCAAAATTGCATAAAAATAAACAATCTGTCATAGGGAAGAAGGAAGTGTGTACATGACGTGGATGAGAAATTATGTAGGGCACTAGCGATAGTAAAGAAATATCAAAACGAAGTATTACAAATGAAGAATTCAATATGTCAAATTAAAACAAAGTACATTGCCTTAGCACATTCAGGCATAAGAATGAAAATCCTAGCCAGAAGACAAATGTATTGAAACAGTACGACAGAGGCACCAGATTCTGTCCCGGTTGCCCTTCTTCCAGGCCAGCTCTCTGCTGTGGCCAGGGAGTGCAGTGGAGGATGGCCCAAGTACTTGGTCCCTGAATCCCATGGGAGACCAGGATAAGTACCTGGCTCCTGCCATCAGATCAGCGCGGTGTGCCGGCCGCAGCGCGCCGGCCGCGTTGGCCATTGGAGGGTGAACCAACAGCAAAAGGAAGACCTTTCTCTCTGTCTCTCTCTCTCACTGTCCACTCTGCATGTCAAAAAAAAAAATAGTACGACAAAAAATGAAAAGATTACAAATAGGAAACAATATTTGGGATCTATGTAATACCATCAAACAACATTACATATGTGTCTTAGGAATTCCTGCTGAAAAAGATAAACAGAATGGCCTAGATAAATTATTCAGTGAGGTAATATGAGATATATATTCAGAAAATTTCCCCAATTTGAGGAAAGTTATGGACTTCCAGAACAGGATATACATGAAACATCAATAGGCATGACCAGAGAGATCTTCATCACAACATAGTATACCCAAAATTACAAAAGTAAAACAAAAAAATCAGAAATTGTGCCAGAGAGAAATGGCAGGAAGCCTTTAGCTGATTTCCATTTGACAGATTTTTCACCAGAAATCCTAGCAATAAACAGATAATGAAAAAATATAGTTCAAGCCCTACAGGATAAAACTGTCAACCCTGAGTAACATATGCATCATGCAATGAAGCACTCATTTAAAATGAAAGAGGAAAAAAATTTCAAAATATATAAAATTTGAAATCACCACCTGGAAAGCCTTATAAATGACATGGAAGGTCATACTACACACAGAAACAAAAACAGGCAAACACATCATTATATGTGAAGGCAGAACACATCCTAGTGAAAAGCAAAGATCCAGAATGAACAATAGGAATATTTGTAAGAAAACGACAGGACCAAGACATTATGTGTGCCTCTGCACCCATGTGGGAACCTGGAAGAAGCTCTGGGTATTCGGAATTCAACCTCGCATAGCCACAGCCATTGTGGCTACTGGGGAGTCAACCCACAAATGGAAGAAATCTCCATTTCTTTCTCTCTCTCCCCCTTCCTCCTGTAACTCTGCCTTTCAAATAAATAATAAATCTTTTAAAATAATTAAGAATCTATTGGCAAGTAATGGAATGCTATCCAGCAATATATAGCTAAAATTTTATCGCTTACAATAATATGGATGGAACTAGAGGTTACTATGTTAAATGAAATAAGCCAGTACAAAAAGATAATTTCCAAATGACTTTACCTGTATCTGTAATCTAGAAATAATTTATCTAAAAACAGCTGATATAATTGTGGCAACAAGATATTGGGGAGAAAGGGATGAGGGGGAAGAGATTATGAACAGGTACTGATCGTTGTTACACAGGACTAAGCGCATGTGCTGTTCTGCACAGCAGACTGACAACAGACAACAATATACTATATACTTTTATATCAATAGATTGCTTTCACCATAAAGAAATGGTGTTTCAGGAAAGCATATCCTGACTTCAACAACATACACCTTACCAAAATATTGAAGCATCACTTGCTATGCCATACATACATGCCATAGTTCAAAAATGGGACAGGTGTTTGGTAAAGATGTCAGCTGGGATTTCTGCAGCCCATGTCAAAATGTCAGGGTTTGAGTTCTCATTCAGTTTGCAATTCTCGCTTCCTGCTGAGAGGCAGTGGGTGGCAGCTCACACAATGGGATCCCTGCTACCTTTGCAGGAGACATGGATTGAGTTCCAGGTTCTGGTTGCAGCACCACAGAGCCTCAGCTGATACAAGCATTAGGGGGATGATCCAGGAGATGGGAGATCTTTATTGGTATCCCTGCCTTTCCAATAAATAAAACACACATTTTTTAAAAAATCATCCAGACTGCCCAAAGACTATGAGAAGTTGAGCAGGTGCATTTCTGGTGCTCACTCAGGTGCCAGCTCTGGAGCATATGTTAAGCCAACAGGTGCCCTGGTGGTCTCGCCTCTGACTGCCCCATCAAAGTATTACAATGAGGAATGTTACCAGCCATATATGTTGTACAGATAAAGGTATAAATACACTTAAAAATAAAAGCATAGAGTGATGGAGAGAAAAAAAAATACCTGTCCAAACTTTGGAAAATAATCAAGATTAGGTTTCCCCTAATTATTGCTGGCAGGTAGCTGCTTGAGTAAAAGCCAGCTCAGCCAGCTGCTGAGACAGGTGCATGAGCAGAGGGAGAGCCAGACTTCATGCTTGGCACAGTGGTCACCACCCTACACTGGTTCCAGGGCTACTGAGTCTGTCGGATCAGCAGCCACCGTTCCCGTGAGCCATATCCCTGGTCAGGGAAAGTCAGGGCAGAACTGGGTGGTGGATCACACCTATCACAACCTGAGTGAGCCCAGGCTATGGATGGATACATGTTCACAGCATTTATATTAAACCCAGTCTCACTTCTCTGCTTGGTGAACAAGCTGGGTGAGTAACACTGTTTCCAGAGCATGTTACTTTTATCTCTTGAACTGTTGGACAGAAACTATTCTACTCTAAGTGGTTCTCTTCTGAATGAGTTTAATAAAATGAAGCAATACGGAACTGCTCCAGACCAAACTGTCTGACACCTCTATGTTGGTAGAACAATCAGATCTGAAGCCTTGGGCTCCTCCAATGCCAGGGAATCCTGGCTCCCCACACACTGCTCAATCATCACCCAGCGCTCATTTTCCTTGTCCTGCAGGGCTGAGGGCATGGATTTCTCAGTGCATCAGCCACAGTGTGCACAGGTCCTGGCCTTGTGCAGAGGCGTGAGCTCCACCTCCTAAAGGGTCTGGACCATCACCAGGCAGGGGCTGTGTTTGTATCACATGTGGGGACACAGCAAGGGTCACTGGAGAATGAAAATGATGAAATGGGTTACAAATGGAGTTGGTTGCCTTCACCCATACATGTTAGAGGTTTTTATTCCTATTTAGTCTGAGACAGAGCTTAACAATTCAAACTAAGATCAGACATCATGGAATATACAACTAATGCCACTTGCATATGAAGTTCAGTGTGTGTGACTGATGTCAGGACCTGGCTGCACCTCACCCTGTAAGGAGAGGACCCTCAGCCCCAGAGAACTCATGGAGGACATCAGAGTTCTCTCTGCCCATGTCAGGTGCACTTCATAGTGTGGAACTGGTTGGGACTAAGGTGCTCTCAGATCAAACTGGGAGAACGTGGTGTTGTCCTCAAGGCTGGGCCTCTTTTGACCTCACACAAGTGTCACGGAACTCACAGCAAAGTTTGGAGCTCAGCTCTCCCCAGATTACTATGCAGGAGGGAATACAGGAACATGCAGAGACTGGTGACAGGTTCCACTGGGTACTCTGTGTTCTGTGGTCCCCAGTGGGATCGGTCCCCTTTCCCCAAACACCACAATGAAATCCACAGAGAGATGAGCTCAGGACAACCTTCCCTTAAAACCCTGCAGGTTCCTCTCAGGTGCATGGATCCTCCCAGCTGTCGTCCTGGGTAAGTGCCTCTTTATTCCACAGATGGGCAGTCAGGGTGGGTGGGTTCCTAGGCAGGGTGTGATGGGGGACCTATTGTGACTGCAGGGAGGTTTGTGGCAGCCTCAGAAGAGACAGGGCTCCAACAGTCCTCCACAGCTCAGGAGTGTTCTCTGTGCAACACGATGCAGAAATCTTCTCAGGATATTCTCAGTGTGCACTCAGCACAGTGTGGAGACAGCTGGGTGAGTGGCTGTGTCTTCAGCCACTCCTCCTCATCCTCACGGAGACACTGTCAGTGGGTAGCCCTGAATGTATCCTTTTACTTTATTTTAATTCTGAGAAAGGAGGAAAAGCTTTTCAGCTCCTTCTGAGAGAATATCTCTAAAGGAAAAATAAAACTTTTTCAACAGTTTTGGAGAATGATCCACCTAAAATGTGATTTTCTAAGATGATCCCAACTTTGTGGCACCATAGGTACTGCCGTTTCTTAAAAAACCTCCTGAGAAACATTGAACATATGGAACCCCTGAATCACAACATAGCAATGATGAGAGAAGCTAGGAAATCAGTTTTATACTATTATGAATTCGTCCTTATGAGGTTCAATTTTTTTTACTTTTTTTTTAACTTTTATTTAATGAATATAAATTTCCAAAGTACGGCTTATGGATTACAGTGGCTTCCCCCCCATATCGTCTCTCCCACCAACATCCCTCCCCTTTCCTACTCCCTCTCCCCTTCCATTTACATGAGGATTCATTTTCGATTCTCTTTATATACAGAAGATCAGTTTAGCATACATTAAGTAAAGATTTCAACAGTTTGCTCCCACACAAACATAAAGTGAAAAATAATAGATGATTTTTTAAATGATGATGAAATCAGTTCAGACCTATTGTCATGTTTAATCCCAGTGAGAGTCAAGTTGGAAATTGATAATTTCTTCTTCTTCTTTTTTTTTTTTTTACAGAAGATCAGTTTACTTGCTCCAAATGGTAAAGTTAGAAACATACCAGGGGACTCCAATTTAATCCCATCAAGGAGGCATGTACCAATGCCATCTCACCAGTCCAAGTGATCAATTTCAGTTCACAATTGATTATAATGAAAGGACTAAGAGTCAAAGGAAGCCCATAAACAAGTCTACTACCTGCTAATACTAACTGATAGAATAAATAAAGGGGAGAGTGATCCAACATGGGAAGAGAGACACTCAGCAGACTCATAGAATGGCGGATGTCCTAAACAGCACTCTGGCCTCAGAATCAGCCCTAAAGGCATTCCGATCTGGCTGAAAAGCCCATGAGACTATTTCAGGCATGGAAAGCCAAGACACTCAGGCAGGAAAAAAAAAAACCCTAAATGAAAGATCTCTGTGAGTGAGATCTCAGTGGAAAGAACAGGTCTTCAAAGAAGGAGGTACCTTTCTCTGAAGGGAGGGGAGAACCTCCACTTTGACTATGACCTTGTCTAAACAAGATAAGAGTCGGAGAACTCAAAAGGCTTCCATTGCCTTGGAAACTCATGACTGGTGCATAGGGAGATTACTGATGCCATAAACAGGAGTGTCAATTTGTAAAGTCAACAACAGGAGTCACTGTGCACTTACTCCTCATGTAGGATCTCTGTCCTTAATGTGCTGTACATTGAGACTTAATGCTATGAGTACTCAAACAGTATATTTCGCTTTGTGTTTCTATGGGGGTGCAAACTGTTGAAATCTTTACTTAATGTATACTAAACTGATCTTCCGTAAAAAAAAAAAAAAAGAGGTTCAATTTTTTTTAAGATATAAACTAAAGCAAAGCCAGCAATGGGAGCTTCAAAGAATTAGGTAATATTTGAATTAAAAGACAAGTGTATTACGGCAGAACAAATCATTTTGAAACTTTGCATAGTTTTTTCCTAACAAGCATCTCAATGAAAAGTTTAAAGACCCTCCATATACAAGAAAATTGTTTTTTAAGAAAATCATATTTCATTTGCTTTCTGATGTTCATATATATATATATCAATTTACAGAAGAGAAATCCTCAAATATTTCAAATATTTCAAATAACCAAAAACAGAAATTTATAACTTTAATTTCACTGCAATCCTTTAAAGTGTCACATTAAAATATTATTTAATCTAGTAAATGTTATTATTTAAGGCACTGTCAGTGGATTTTACCTATCAGGTGAAACAGATAGACAGTACACAGGGGAGTTTCATGTTAATACAGGAAAGATTGGGAAGACTGTTCATTTGATGGCAGAACAGGACCCTTAACACGCAAAGATAGGTGAATAGGGAGGCACATTTTCCTGCTTTTCCTGTCATATCACAGAATCAAACCTTATCTTGCTAAATGTATGGATATTATGTCATTTATTTGATCAATTCTTGAGAAAAAAATATGTTAACTGTTTAAAATGCTACCATAAAATTTCCATTGTAGAAAACTGGAAAATTTCAAGGTTTAGACCAAATTCTAATGTGTTCTGGAATTCTTAAATGCAAACCACCAATTTTGTTTAAACCCTATGCTGCTCCTTAGCAACACAGATGGTAAAATACAACACTGTAATTTGCTATGGAAGCAAGTCAGCCTGATATTCATATGATACAGATGTTCAAATATTACTGGGTTTTGAACACTATGATATACCTCATATTTATAAGATAGGAACCAAAGTAGATGGGAATGCTGCACAGGGGAGGCATCCATTCTAGGTCAGAACCAAGTTCTCTAGCATACACTCAACACTTGGGTCCCAGGCACCCCCTGGCATGTGGAAGACAGGAAGGCTCAGGCCCCTGTGCAGAACCTTCTAGAACCACCTTCTAGAACCACCTTCTTGTTGCAGGCAGAGCAAGTGTCCCATCAAATCTCCGTAGAAAGCAATCATCCATCTGCTTAGACTATGAACATAGTCACTGCGGTTTCCACAGCCAGGAACACAGAGAGAAGGAACCGTGGAACAGAGGGCATTCAGCGTCTGCTACTGTGGTGCTCACGGCCCCCTGCTCCTCTAAGCTGGGACAGAGCTGGAAAGTTAGGAAAGGACGGCACTCTCTCAAGGTGAGCTCATGAGGAAAACCTCACAGGGACAGCCATGGCTGCAGTTTCCACAGAGACCACTGTTCCCCAGGCACTGTGCTTGCTCATCTGTTTACCTAAACCCTGCACACACAGCATCTCTAGTAAGTGACATGCTCACTGTAGTTACAGATGAGATGACTTGGGCTCATGTGTTCAGTGACACTTGAAGGTCACACATTTAGCAAAACTCAGATCAGACATTCAAATTCAGATTCTATACTAATCAACATTTGGTCTCTCATGAATTAAAAGTGTTTATCTGGAAATAAACAAAAATATCATAGCAGTGAGATAAAACTAAGTGGATACATAGACATACCATTGATTATTATTGCATGTGTGGTCTGATTTCTGCTTTCCTAAAGTGCTCATTAGAAATCACCAAAAATTCTAGTACTCTTATTAAGTAATCAGAATTTAATCAGGATTTGCAGATTCAAGGGGAAACTCATTGCCCTCAATATTGAAAAAGTAAAAAGAAGGTAACACTCTGCGAGTACTTTTCATATAATGACAATTTTACTGTCCAGATCCTGTGGGAGCTGAGCAGTGGGATGCAGTATCTAACCACAACCAGCAGGTGTGCAGCTGGAAACAGAGTGGCTCCCAGGAGAGGGAGAGAGGAGCTGCAGTAATCCAGGCAGAAGGGGTACATTGGGATTGATCCACATTGATCCACAAGGGGGTACCTGTGGTTCTGAATCATAAAGGTATTCATATTTGTTATACATAACTTTTCTTACTTTTTCCTCATTCTCTAAATGCTTTTTCTCCCCTCCACAAAAGATGAGTACAAACAATATACTTTTAAATTTTATTGCCATAAGAAATGCCTTTTTCTCGGAAGTCAGCATTGGGATCACAGCCAACGCCTTCCTTCTTCTCTTCCACGTCCTCTGGTTCTTTCTCAAGCACAGGCCCAGGCCCACCGACCTGGCCATTGGGCACCTGGCCCTCATCCACCTGGTGATGCTGATCACTGTGGGGGTCATAGCTGCTGACATTCTTGAGAATCCACAGTTATGGGAGGACATCACATGTAAAGCTGTCAACTACTTGTACCAGGTGATGCGGGGCCTCTCCCTGGGCACCACCTGCCTGCTGAGCGTCCTCCAGGCCATCACCCTCAGCCCCAGGAGCTCCTGTTTGGCAAAGTTCAAGCACACAGCATCACACCACATCATATGTGGGTTTCTCTTCCTGTGGCTTTTCAATTTCTTCATCAGTGCTCGCTTCTTCATATCCACTACTGCCACCACAAATCGTACGTCCAACAGTCTTATGTTTGTCACTAAGTCCTGCTCTCTTAGGCCCCTGAGCTACTTACCCTGGTATACTTTTTATGTAACTGCTATCTTCAGGGATGTCTCCCTGCTAGGGCTCATGGCCATCTCAAGTGGGTACATGGTGACTCTCCTGTGCAGGCACAAGAGGAGGTCCCAGCACCTTTACAGCACCAGCCTCTCTCCAAGAGCCTCCCCAGAGCACAGGGCCACCCAAACCATTCTTCTGCTCATGAGTGTCTTTGTGCTCCTGTACTTGTTGGACTGCATGGTGTTCTCCTTCTCAGGGATGTGGTGGAAAATTGACCCAGGTCACCTCTGTCTCCTGATGTTGGTGGGCAATGGCTATGCCACCATTGGACCTCTCGTGCTCATCAGTAGTGAAAATCGAATGATCCAGCTTTTCAAATCCATATGGGAGAAGGAAAGTAAGTGTTTACTTGTTCAGGAATAAATAACATGTCTCTTCATGAGCAAATACTTTGACATGAAAGTGCTTAATGATCTCCTATAGAATGTGTTCTCTGGGTTTATTGAAATGTATGAAAATAGGGAGCTCCAAGATGGTGGAATATGGGGAAGCCAGATTGATGTTATCCACATAAAAATTCCAGAAAAACCAAGGAAGGACGGCATTCTCAGGGGACAGGGGAAGGTTCAGTGGAGAATGGACAAACAGAACCCATGCAGCAGTTAGGAGAACTGAGGAAGTTCCTCACTGGATGCAGGGATGCAGGGCTGGCCTGGGGAGTCTGTGGTGGGCAGGGTGACTACTTAGCTCTGTGAAAGGAGGCCATGTGGATCTTCTCCCCTCCCCCAGCAACCTGACAAACTATTTGCTGATAGAGCTAGAGCTGAGCTCAGTCCTCACTCAGGGAATAGCTGGCAGTGCCACCACTGCCGGAGGCCACCAGGCTGGGGACAGGGCACCTTCATGGTGGAGACTGGACCCCTACACCCTGTGACTGTGGGGTTCTGGGTATAGGCCACGGAGCTGAGAGCTACAGCTTAGTTCTTGTGCACCTGACTAGTCTGTGTATGGAAAAAATGTAATGTACACAAGCAAAACTGACATACTGATATTTTATTATTGCTATAGCTGTTGTCTATATCATTGAGTATCAGTGGTTTTAGTACTTACTACTTCCTTGGTTCTGTATTTAGTAGAGGGATAAGCAGATGATCATAAAATACACTGAAAGTCTGTCACTGTAAAAGTTCAAAGAAAGTAAGAAAGGAAGGAGAAGGGAGGGGTGAGCATGGCAGGAGGGAGGGTAGAGTAGGAAGCAGCATTATGCTCAGGTATCTGTATAAATGGAATTTGTTTACCTCAAATAAATAAAATTGAAAGAGATTCTGAAAAGGATACAGATATTAAATAATGACAAAAGTGGAGTATCCAATAATTCAAACAGAAAATACAGTAGAAAGTCTTAACAACATACCTGGTGAAACAGAAAAAAAGAATACTGGATCTAGATCAGTATTCTGAAATATCAGACAAAAAATAACAAGAAGAAACTATCAGAAAGACTGAGAATGGTGTTTGGCATCTCTGAGATATCATCAAATATTCAGGACTTAGGAGTTCCCAAAAATGGAAAAACAGGAAAATACAATTCTAAAATTCATATGAAAACACAAAAGACCCCCAACAGCTAAAACAATCCCAAGCAATAACAACAGCTGGAGGCATCACAGTAGCAGATTTCAGCACATAGTTCAGAGCCACTATAGTCAAAATAGTCTGGTATTGGCACAAAAATAGACATGTAGACAAATAGAACAGAATAGATACCTCCACTAATCTTTGAACTGAATGACCGCAAACCATTCCTTGGAGGCCAGCACATTGGCCTAATGGGTAAAGCTGCCACCTTCAGTGCTGGCATACCATATATGCTCCCCATATGTGTACCAGTTCGAGTCCCAGCTGCTCCACTTCCGATCCAGCTTTCTACAATAGCCTGGGAAATCAGAAGATGGCACAAGTACTTGGGCACCTGAGAGACCAGGTAGAAGCTCCTGGCTTCAGATTGACTCAGCTCTGGCCATTGCAGCCATCTGGGGAGTGAACCAGCAGATGGAAGTCCTCTCTTTCTCTGTCACTTTGCCTTTAAAATACATAAATTAATGTTTAAAACAAAAACCAAGGAAAAAAAAAACCATCCCCTGGAGAAAGGACAGTCACCTCAATGAATAGTGCTAGGAAAATTGGATTTCTAGATACAGAAGTTGATTTTTGTTAAAGATTTTATTTATTTGAGAGTCAGAGTTACAGACAGTGAGAGGGAGAGACAGACAAAGGTCTTCCTTCCGCTGGTTCACTCCCCACATGGCTGCAATGCCTGGAGCTGCACTGAAAGGAAAGCCCAGAGATTCCTCCAGGTTTCCTATGCAAGCACAGAGGCCCAAACACCTGGGCCATCTTCCACTGCTTTCTCAGGCCATAGCAGAGAGCTGGATGGAAAGAGGAGTAGCAGGATGAGATCCGGTACCCATATGGGATGCCGGCACCAAAGGCAGAGGATTATCCTACTGTGCTACAGCACCAAGCCCAGACACAGAAATTTAAAACAAGACCCCTACTTCACATCCTAAGTGAAAATCAACTCACAGTTGATAAAGGTTCTGAACTTAAGACTTGAAACTCTGAAAATGCTGGAGAAAAACACAGAGGAAATTTTAAAATTACATGGCCATACACCGAGTTTTTTTTTTTTTAATAAGCCCCCAGAAGCCCAAGCAATAAATTCTCAGAGACAAATAGGATCACCTAAGCTAAAAACTTCCACACAGCACAGGAAGCAATTGACAAAGAGGCAACATAATCCACAGAGAAAATAATTGCAGGATATGCATCCAAAAAAGGATTAATATCTGGAATATATAAGCTCAAGAAACTCAAGATCAACAAAGGAAATTAGTTAAGAAGTGGGGGGGGGCAACGACATTTATAGGCATCTTCTCACAAGATGAAATGCAAATGGGCAACAGATACCTTAGAAATGCTCAAGATCAGTAGCCATCAAGGAAATACACATTAAACTACAATGAAGTATCCCCTCACCCCAGTTGGAATGAATACAACCTACAATAAAATTAAAGAAATGCCGATGAGAATGGGGAAGAAAAGGAAAGGTATCCTGATACTCTGTAGGTTACAAACTGGTACAACCTTTATGGCAGGCACTGTGATGATTACTCAGAAAACTAAAAATAGATCTGCCATATACCCAGCTATCCCACCCCCGGGAACATACCTACATTATGAAATCAGCATATGAAAAAGTGATTGGTACTCCCATGTTTACAGCACCTCAGTTCACAATAGCTAAGATATGAAATCAGCCTACATGTCCATCAATTAATGACTGGGTAAACACACACACACACACACACACACACACCCAAGATGGAACATTACTCAGCTAGAAAAAGGAATGGAAGACTAACATTTGCAGGAAAATATATCCCACTGGACACAGTGATGCTAAGAGAAGTCAGTCAGATCCCAAAAGGCAAGTATCATGTGCATTCTATTATTTCCGATAGTTAATATATATAGGGCCCAAATCTCGAAGATGGCGGAATAGGGAGGGACCACACTGATAGTGAGGGGAAAGATAGTTTAATAAAAGTGGAGATCCTGTAGTTTCAGGGAAGAGCTAGGGGGAAAAAACTGCAGAGGAAACTCTTCTGGAACTAGTGGGACACGGTGGACCTACGAGGAGGGCACGGGCACCCACGGCTCAGGACCCAGCCGCTGAGTCTACACACCAGCACTGGAAAGGGAGGTGAGGCAAAACCTCAGTAGCCTGAGACACTGGCAGGGAAATGGCAGGAAGAGCCTAGGGGGAACGAGGCTTGAAGCCCTGTGGAGGAAAGTTCACCAGGCAAACTAGAGGAGAGCAGCAAAAAAGGGACCGGTATGGACATGATTCTCTCTCTCCACTCACCTTACAAAGGAAAGCAAGACAAAGAGCAGACGCCATTTTGGACATACGTAAAAGCTACACCACCTCTGGGCCACCCTCAGCCAAGCAGAAAAACCTGACTTTGGTGGGGAGAAATAACAGGAGGTTAAGACTTACTGTATGTGTGGAACTAATGAACTGAGACTGTGGAAAAAAAACTGAGGGTGTGGAAGAGAACTCATGGAGTGCCTGAGACGCCACAAACTCGGCAACCTTGGCAACCCGGTGGGAGACTACAAGGGAATTTGAGTTTACACTGAGGACTGCACAGATTCTTTGTGTGGTCCTTGGGACAGAGCAGATGAACATTATACCCGCAGGGGCCAGACTTCAGACACTGAATGCCTTCAACTCTGTTCAGCTGTGTGGAAATACTTCCCTTCTGAATGAGAGAGAGAGAGAGAGAGAGAGAGAGATTGATTTACCACACCTGACCTGGGTGTGTCACCTTTGGCACACCCTTAACCCTGAAGAACCATACACAGCTCTCTGGCCACACCCAATACAAGCCTCTAAGGATCTATCAAAAGTAGACAGTCCACTTAATCTAGAGTCACAGTATAACGAGCAAAACCAACACAGTGAGGAAAAAAAATAAAAAGAAAAAAACAAAGAATATCTTCAAAATGGTAAGCAACAAATGCAGAAACCAAGGAAACAAGAACAACGACGACATTATGACACCCCAAATGAACAAGACACCCCAATTCCAGATTATGAATATGATGAGATGGAAGAAATGCAAGATACGGATTTCAAAAAAAATTATGATAAGAACATCTAGAAGTTCTCAAAAACAAATTCTTGAACTGCAGAAATCCTTACTGGACAGGATAGAAAATCTCTTTCATGAAAAGGAAATCTTAAGGAGGAATCAAAATGAGATGAACAAACTAGTAGAACATGAAATTGTGATAGTGAGGAGAAATCAAAGTGAAATGAAGAATTCAATAGATCAAATGACAACCACATTAGAGAGCCTTAAAAACAGAATGAGTGAAGCAGAAGAGAGAATATTGGACTTAGAAGATGGAGCACAGGAAAGTATACAGTCAAACCAAATAAAAGAGGAGGAAATTAGAAATCTAAAAAATATTGTCAGGAGGCCAGCGACACGGCTCACTAGGCTAATCCTCCACCTGCAGCACTGGTGCCCAAAGTTCTAGTCCCTGTCAGGGCGCCGGTCCTGTCCCGGTTGCTCCTCTTCCAGTCCAGCTTTCTGCTGTGGCCCAGGAGTGCAGTGGAGGATCTCCCAGGTCCTTTGGCCTTGCAACCACATGGGAGACTAGGAGGAAGCACCTGGCTCCTGGCTTCAGACCAGCGCAGCGTGGTGGCACAATGCACCAGCCATAGCAGCCACTTTGGGGGTGAATCAACATAAAAAGGAAGACCTTTCTCTCTGTCTCTTTCTCTCTCTCACTGGCTAACTCTGCCTGTCAAAAAATTAAAAAAAAATAGTGTCAGGAATCTATGGGAGACTATTAAAAAACCCAACATTCGGGTTCTAGGAGTTCCTGAAGGCATGGAGAGGGAGAAAGGGTTAGAAGGCATCTTTAGTGAGATACTAGCAGAAAACTTCCTGGGTTTGGAAAAGGATGGAGACATCGAAGTACAGGAAGCTCATAGAACCCCCAATAAACATGACCAAAAGAGATCCTCATCATGACACGTTGTAATTAAATTCACCACAGCGAAACATAAAGAAAAGATCCTAAAATATGCTAGACAGAAATGACAGATTACTCTCAGAGGATCTCCAATCAGACTCACAGCTGTCTTCTCATCAGAAACGCTACAGGCTAGAAGGGAATGGTGAGATATAGCCCAAGTTCTAAGAGAGAACAACTGCCAGCCCAGAATATTATATCCTGCAAAGCTCTCATTTGTGAATGAAGGTGAAATAAAGACTTTCATAGCAAACCAAATTGAAAGACTTTGTGGCCGCTCGTCCAGCCCTGCAAAAGATGCTTAAAGATGTGTTACACAAAGAAACACAGAAACACGGTCATCAAAATGAAAGAAGGTAAAGGAAGAAAACCTCACAGCAAAAGACCACAGGAAGCCCAAAGCATATATTAGAACTTATCTTTGGGAAAATGGCAGGGCAAAGTTACAATTTATCAATAGTCACATTGAACGTTAATGGCCTGAACTGTCCAGTTAAAAGATACAGATTGGCTGAATGGATGAAGGAACAAAACCCATCTATTTGCTGCTTACAAGAAACACATCTTTCCAACAAAGATGCATGCAGACTGAAAGTAAAAGGCTGTAAAAAGATATTCCATGCCAACAGAAATGAAAAAAAAAAAGAATGGGCATTGCCATCTTAATATCAGAAAAAATAAACTTTAACACAAAATCGGTTAAGAGAGACAAAGAGGGGCACTATATAATGATTAAGGGATCAATTCAACAGGAAGATATAACTATTATCAATGTATATGCACCTAATTACAGGGCACTGGTTTATTTAAAAGATTTGGTAAGGGACTTAAAGGGAGACTTAGACCCCAATACAATAGTACTGGGGGACTTCAATACTCCACTCTCAGAAATAGACTGATCAACAGGACAGAAGATTAACAAGGCAACAGCAGACTTAATCGATAGTCCAAATGGATCTAACAGATATATACAGAACTTTCAATCCTACATTTAAAGAATTCACATTCTTCTCAGCAGTACATAGAATCTACTCTAAGATGGACCACACAGTAGGCCATAAAGCAAGTCTCAGCAAATTCAAAAGAATTAGAATCATAGGATGCAGCTTCTCAGACCACAGTGGAATGAAGTTGCAAATTAGCAACTCAAGACTCCCTAGAGCATATGCAAACACATGGAGACTGAACAACATGCTCCTGAATGAACACTGGGTCAGAGAAGAAATCAAAAGAAAATCAAAAACTCTCTGGAAGTAAATGAGGATAACAAAACAACACATCAAAACTTATGGGATACAGCAAAAGCAGTGTTGGGAGGAAAGATTATAGCAATAGGTGCCTACATCAAGAAATTAGAAAGGCACCAAATGAATGAGCTGTCAGTGCAGCTCAAGGATCTTGAAAAAGTGCAGCAAACCAGACTCAAAACTAGTAGAAGAGAAATAATTAAAATCAGAGAAGGAATCAACAGGATTGAATCCAAAAAAAAAAAAAAAAAAAAAACATGAAAAAAGATCAAAGAGCTGGTTCTTTGAAAAATAAACAAAATTGACACCCCATTTGCCCACCTGACTAAAAAAGAAGAGAAAAGACTCAAATCAATAAAATTAGAGAAGAAAAAGGAAATGTGACAAAGGACACCACAGAAATAAAAATCATCATCAGAAATTACTACAAGGACTTGTATGCCAGCAAACAGTGAAATCTATCAGAAATGGATAGACTCCTGGACATATGCAACCTACCTAAATTGTACCAGGAAGACATCGAAAACCTAAGCAGACACATAACTGAGCAAGAAATTGATACTATAATAAAGGCCCTCAAAACAAGGAAAAGCCCAGGACTAGATGGATTCACTGCTGAATTCTACCAGACATTGAAAGAAGAAATAACTCCAATTCTTCTCAAACTATTCAGAACAATCAAAAAAGAGGAAATCCTCCCAAATTCTTTCCATGAAGCCAGCATCACCTTAATTCCTATGCCATAAAACGATTCAGCATTGAAAGAGAATTACAGATCAATCTCCCTGATGAATATAGACACAAAAATCCTCAATAAAATACTGGCCAATAGAATGCAACAACACATCAGAAAGATCATCCACCCAGACCAAGTAGGATTTATCCCTGGTATGCAGGGAAGGTTCAATGTGCACAAAACAATCAATGTGATACACCACATTAACAGACAGCAGAAGAAAAACCATATGATTATCTCAATAGATGCTGAGAAAGCATTCGATAAAATACAACACCCTTTCATGAGGAAAACTCTAAGCAAACTGGGTATGGAAGGAATATTCCTCAATATAAGCAAAGCAATTTACGCAAAACCCACGGCCAACATCCTATTGAATGGGGAAAAGTTGGAAGCATTTCCACTGTGATCAGGTACCAGACAGGGATGCCACTCTCACCACTGCTATTCAATATAGTTCTGGAAGTTCTAGCCAGGGCAATTAGGCAAGAAAGAGAAATTAAATGGATATGAATTGGGAAGGAAGAAGTCAAACTATCTCTCTTTGCAGATGATATGCTTCTTTATTTAGGGGACCCAAAGACCTCTACTAAGAGACTATTGGAACTCATAGAAGAGTTTGGCAAAGTAGCAGGATATAAAATCAATGCAAAAAATCAACAGCCTTTCTATACACAGGTAATGCCATGGCTGAGAAAGAACTTCTAAGATCAATCACATTCACCATAGCCACAAAAATAATCAAACACTTTGATATAAACTTCACCAAGGATGTTAAAGATCTCTACTATGAGAATTACAAAATCTTAAAGAAAGAAATAGAAGAGGATACCAAAAAATGGAAAAATCTTCCATGCTCATGGATTGGAAGAATCAATATCATTAAAATGTCCATTCTCCCAAAGCAATTTAGAGATTCAATGCGATACCAATCAAAAGACCAAAGACATTTTTTGCCGATCTGGAAAAAGTGATGCTGAAATTCCTATAGAGAAACAGGAGATCTCAAATAGCTAAAGCAATCTTGTACAACAAAAACAAAGCTGGAGGCATTACAATATCAGATTTCAGGACATACTACAGGGCAGTTGTAATCAAAACAGCATGGTACTGGTACACAAACAGATGGATAGACCAATGGAACAGAACAGAAACACCAGAAATCAATCCAAACATCTACAGCCAACAGATTTGATCATGGATCTAAAACCAATTCCTGGAGCAAGGACAGTCTATTCAATAAATGCTGCTGGGAAAACTGCATTTCCATATGTTGAAGCATGAAGCAAGACCTCTACCTTACACCGTACACAAAAATCCACTCAACATGGATTAAAGACTTAAATCTATGACCTGACACCATCAAATTATTAGAGAACATTGGAGAAACTCTGAAAGATATAGGTACTGGCAAAAACTTCTTGGAAAATACCACAGAAGCAAAGGCAGTCAAAGACAAAATTAAAATTGGGATTGCATCATATTGAGAAGTTTCTGTATGGCAAAATAAACAGTCAGGAAAGTGAAGAGCCAACCAAAAAAAATGGGAAAAAGTATTTGCAAGCCATGCAACAGATAAAGGATTAATAACCAGAATCTACAAAGAGATCAAGAAACTCCACAAAAACAAAACCAACAACCCACTTAAGAGATGGGCCAATGAACTCAATAGACATTTTTCAAAAGAGGAAATCCAAATGGCCAACAGGCACATGAAAAAAGGTTCAGGATCACTAGCCATCAGGGAAATGCAAATCAAAACCACAATGAGGTTTCACCTCACCCCGATTAGAATGGCTCACATATAGGAATCTACCAACAACAGATGCTGGCGAGGATGTATGGAAAAAGGGACACTAACCCACTGTTGGTGGGAATGCAAACTGGTAAATCAAATATGGAAATCAGTCTGGAGATTCCTCAGAAACCTTAATATACCCCTACCATACAACCCAGCCATCCCACTCCTTGGAATTTACCCAAAGGAAATTAAATTGGAAACAAAAAAGCAGTCTGCACCTTAATGTTTATTGCAGCTCAATTCACAATAGCTATGACCTGGAATCAGCCTAAATGCCCATCAATAGTAGACCGGATAAATAAATTATGGGTTATGTACTCTACAGCATACTATACAGCAGCGAAAAAAAAATGAAATCCTGCCATTTGCAACAAAATGGAGGAATTTGGAAAACAATATGCTGAGTGAAATAAGCCAGTCCCAAAGAGACAAATATCACATGTTCTCCCTGATAAGTGACAACTAACTGTGCACCTAAAAGGAAACCTGTGGAATTGAAATGGACACTATGAGAAACAATGACTTGATCAGCCCTTGTCCTGACTGTCAAGGAACAACTTACTACTTTATTCCTTTTAGCATTTTTTTTTTGTTCTACTTAATACCATTGGTTGTACTCTTTAATTAACACACAATTATTCTTAGGGAGGGAAGTTATGGGGGTGGGGAATACATTGTAATCCATAAGCTGTACTTTGGAAATTTATATTTGTTAAATAAAATTTAGGGCCCATAAATGGTGTGGATATTATATCATATGGTATACAGTTATCAATAGTGCTTTACTGAATCATATCATATACATTATAATTTACTCTTATTTCACGTGTTTAAAAGAAATGGGAATGGGGAATAGTAGGACTCTTGGTGTAATAACAAAGCTTTGCTCTTTTTTTTAAAGATTTCTTTATTAGAGAGAGAGACAGAGAGAGATGGGGAGACAGAGGTCTACCCTTCACTGGTTCATTTCCCAGATGGCTGCAACAGTTGGAGCTGAGCTGATCCAGAGCCAGAGGCTTCCTCCAGGTCCCCCATATGGCTGCAGGAGCTGAAACATGTGTGCTCTCTTCCTCTGCTCCCCCAGGCCAGTAGCAGGGAGTGGGGAATAGCCGGGATTCAAACCATCACCCATATGGGATGCTGGCATTGCAGGCAGAGGCTTAACCTACCACACCACAGCAGGAGCCCCTAGTGCACTGTTATTAAGTGGGTGTTGATGTAAGTGTGATCTCACATGCACACAAAATCATTTATATGTTCCTCTGTGCATTTCTGATTATGTATACTATATTACAATAACTATATATGTGAAGCTTATTTTTGTTAAGCCTGTTTACTTTTGCACATGTTGACAAGCATACAACAGATGATTTAACCTACAACAACAATAGGCAAACCAAATGGTCATATTCAAACCACATACATACTAATTGGAACTTGTACTGAGTTTCAAACTTCAGGAGACAAAAGCTAAGTGAGCAATTGGGATGGACATGGGGACCGAGGAAATGTAGGGTAAAGGATATTACAGGTCCACAGGGAAAACTGTGAAGGTGACTGTAGTTATCATCACCTGGGCCATAAGCGCTCATCTTTATCATTCGTATGCATTAATTATGTACACTCTATCTCTGTCACTCACACCCCAAGAAAACTGCGAGTAGAACAGAAGGTCCGACTACACATATAACAATAAAAAGATGTACAAGTCATCCAGAATACACCAAAAAGAAAATCAGAACCACAAGATTTCATGCATCAATTCTATCAAATTTAAGAAAAAGGATTTGCACCGATTGTATGCATATTGGTCCGTTTTCCATCACTAAAACAAAATACCTGAGGCTGGAAGATTTATATAAAGAAAACATGATTATTTAGCTCATGGGTTTGCAGGTTCAAGGGCATGGTGGCAAAAGCACCTCAGCACTGGTGAGGGCCTCATGGCCGATGGCACCCAGGGGTGTTTAACTGAGAGGACGACAAAGTGCTAAGACAGGAAGCCACAGAGACCTGAGGGCTCCTCCTGTGCTTTCATCACCACTCCCTGTCAAGAGAACTCGCTCCTTAGAGAGGCCATTCCAAGGTCAGCAGCCACAGTGACCTCCCCCTTGATTCTACCTCTTGGAAGTCCTATCATAACATCTACAAACTGGGTTGGCTCCACAGCTCACTTGGCTATTCCTCTACCTGCAGCACCGGCACCCCGGGTTCTAGTCCCAGTTGGGGTGCCAGATTCTCTTCTGGCCCCAGTTCCTCAAACATTTACCAAAAAAGCTTCTAATAAGGAAAAGGAATAGTTTCCAGCTCATTCTAAGAGACTGGTAAGTTCCTGATTCCAAATGCTGATACATTTCTAGATTAAAATCTGAGAGGCAAATATTGTCACCTATATCCTAGCAAACCAAATGCAGCAGCAGCATGTTCAAAGGGAAATACACCATGACCAAGTGGCATTTATTAGAGTAATGCAAAGATGGTTCTACATGCAACAATCAACTGAGGAAACATCTCACAGTAAAAGAATAAAAACAAACAGGATTACCTGAAAAGATTCAGTAAAAGTCTTTGACAAAACCAACACAGTTTGTATTTAAAAACACTCAACAAATTATTAATAGAAAGGAACTAAACTCATATGACAAAGGACATACATATATGTGGGGAACCGCAGGCTGGCCACCTGTGGGAACTTCCTCACTTTGCTGTTTGCATGGCCTGTTGTAACAACTTGTGCAAAACAAGTTAAGGAAGTGCTGGCTGCTGAGAAAAACAAGTCAAGGAAGTGCTAACTACAGGATGTCCTGAAGACACACAAACAACCCCGATGGAGCAAGATGAACTTTTGTCCTGAGGCACTATATGCCCTTCAACTTGATTGGACTGTGCCTGCATGGACTGCATGTGAACAGACTTGCCATTGGCTGGGAGCGTCCTGCTAGGGGAACCTTGGGTATATAATGGGGATAGTATTGTGCAGGGGGCGAGGGGGCTTGGCTGCTTTTCTTTCGCCTTGCATCTGGATGAATAAAGTTCCATGAGAACCGAGTAAGCAGCGATCGTGTCTTTACTACGCTGAACTCTCGCTGGCGAGTGTCCGGCAAGTGGAGCCGTGACTTGGATCGGGAGCGGTCGCTGGAAGAAGGTAAGAGAACTAAAAGCGTGCATACACGGGAATCTAGGCGGGTAGAATAAAGCCTAGGACTAGACCGCGGTACCGTCGGTGAAGACGGAAGAAAGAAAATATATAGCCGCCAAAGCGGGCAATAAGAGACCCCTAATAGGCGGGGACTAGAACGCTGGTAACAGGCGGGAGTAGTGAATGAACGCTGTAACAGGCGGGAGTTATGAATGAACGCTGGTAATAGGGCGGGAGTGGTGAATGAACGCCGGATTCAAGGTGGAAGTTGTCTTTAGTAGTAATGGGTAACACTCCGTCCATGACGGAACTGTGTCTGCTGCTGAGCCGCTTATTAAAAACGGCGGGGACACCTGTCAAGGATCAGGCACTGCCAGCAGACTCAGAACAGATAGCGCCCCTCCTGGATGAGGGGTCTGAAAGGCTAGAAGAGGTCCAAACGGAGTCCATGAGTGGAAGACGTTGTGAGGAGAACGAAGAGGCTTCTAGTGAGGAAGGAGATGTGAGTTCGGGGGATACCGAGCCCCTTCCATCTGCACCTCCGTATACGGGGTTGGGACCCTTGCACTATCAAGATAAGCCCGGTTGCCAGTGCAGATTTGCTAACTTATCAATAGAAAATGCATCAGCCTGGCGACCTCTCACATTGAGTAAATCTATGGCTCGTGAGCACGATTCCTTACTCGAGGATGGGCCTATAGACAGAGGCCCCGCTATAATGAGAGACAGGACAGCCGCGGGGGGAACACGTGGCGCCCCCCCCCCCCGAATTGGGAAGAATATCATCAGGTAGGACAAGTCTTTCCTGTTATTTTGGATGGTCAGGGTAATCGAGGATGGACCCCTGTGGGTCATAGGCTCTTAAAGGAGCTGCAGCAGGCTGTACAATTGTACAGGCCGCATGCAAATTTCACAAAAGCAGTTCTGGACAATATAGGGACTCAGGGGTTGGTCCCAGAGGACTGGAAAACTATGGCTAAGGTCGTGCTCGGTGGAGGAGACTTTCTGCTCTGGCTGGCGGCCTATAGAGAACTGGCCAGAAAGCAAGCAGCAGAGAATGCTAGAAACAGCCAAGCTCCCTGGAATGAGGACATGCTCAATGGGGAAGGAGCATTCATTGATGAACACCAACAGGCAAGGTGCCCTAATGAAGTTTTGATGCAGGTTAGAGAATTGGCCCTAAGGGCCTGGAAAATAATTGCAAAAAAGGGGGAGATTAAGCACAGTCTGACTAAAATTATGCAGGGCCCTACAGAACCTTATGCTGATTTTGTAAACAGATTAATGGAGGCCACAGGAAATATCTTTGAAACAGTAGATGAAGCCATGCTTCTGGTCAGAAGACTTGCTTATGAGCAAGCAAATAAAACATGCCATGAGGCCCTAAGGCCCTGGCAACATAAGGATATCCCCACATTTTTAAAAATTTGTAGAGATGTTTTGGATGATGTTGCCTCCGGCACACATGCAGCAGTGGCTATGGCTAAGATGATGTGTAACAATGGGAATGCACGCAGATGCTTTAAATGCGGGAAGGAGGGCCACTTGAAAAGGGAATGTACAGCTCAAAAGCCCCCAGGGTGTCAACCGAGGCTTTGCCCCTGATGCGGTAAGGGCAACCATTGGGCAAATGAATGTTACTCTAAAATGGACAAAGCAAGTAATCCAATAGTACCAAACTTTAACCTGAGGCAAAAAGGATCAGGGTCAGCACCTGCAAAAAACGGAATGCGGGCCCCCTCACCCAGGGGCCCGAAAACTCAATGGGTGTGGGGGCAACCATTAGGGCAGCCCCAAAGGGAACAACAGGCATTTGCTGCGCAGAGCTGTGAGCCACCAACTATACAATATTAACACCACAGATGGGAGTGCAAACAGTAGATGTGCGTTTGCCGGACTCCGTAGATGATTTGGAAGGTATAGGAATTACCATAGGAAAAGCTACTAATTCTTTAATGGGTCTTTTAGTAGTGACAGGAATTATTCCATTGCCCTGTAAGAAGCTCAGGGTAATGCTGCACTCCACCAAAGGGATTTTTTTTAAAGGACTTTGGCATTGTGCATTTAACTGGCATTCCGTATAACCCCCAAGGACAGGCTATTGTGGAACGTACTCATTTGTATTTGAAAAATTTAATAATTAAACAAAAAGGGGGAATAGGGAAATATGTGGTATCTAACAAGGATGTTTTAGCCCTTGCTTTATATACTATTAATTTTTTAAATAAAAAGAAAAATGGGAAAACTTCAGCTGAATTACATTCTCAACCTGCTGAAAAGGAATCAGTGCAATGGATTATGTGGAAGGATTTACAGGATAACAAATGGAAAGGCCCATTCCCTTTATTGAGAAGGGCACGGGGAGCTATTTGTTTCTTTCCACAGGGAGCCACGCAACCCATTTGGACACCAGAAAGGAGGATCCGGCTTCTCGCAAAGGGCGACGACGAGCAGGAGCCCACAAAGGAGCCCACAGAACCATTGGGGGACAACGCCTTGGATCATCCCGAAACAGAGGACTACCAACGGGAGGAAGCAGTGAATGAGGCCCAAGGCCAACTTATAACAGAGAGCGAGTGAAAATTATGAAGAGACTGCTACTTTTGCCTTTGATAGTCTTGTTTTTAGCTTGTATTGGTGGTATTTTTGGAGTGATAATTGATTATGCATTGTTGATATTTGTGACTATTAATAATAGAACCAATAATGCTGTTTAGAGTATTTTGCTTTGTGATATTTAGCAATATTGTTAGGGGCCAGGATTATGGAGTGTATTGGGGCCTGCTTAGAGCCCTACCCAAGCCAAGATAGAAGTTTGGTCAACCTTTTCTGTAATAGGAAGATGGATCTCTGGTACATGGTCAACCGTTAAAGAATGGGCAGCCATAGGAGGTTTGTTTGTGCTGTTACTTTTAGAGTTCACTGGATTAGCAGGGATATTGCAGCCATTGTTCAGCACCAGCAACACACCAACTTGGTTGTACGTCAGGCCATGCTCGCAATGTATCACTCCGACCCTCATTAGGAAGTATGGCTCAGCATGATGGAGTGGTAGTCAATGACGGGTAATCACTGGAGAGCACACCTAGCAACCTAAGACAGAGCATGGGGCATGCTCCCCAATGTCTCAATGACGGGTAAGCAGATGACACATCTCCGGGAGCCTAAGACAGGCACGACTCCACGCCATACTACTAATAAAGAAAAAAGGGGGAGATGTGGGGAACCGCAGGCTGGCCACCTGTGGGAACTTCCTCACTTTGCTGTTTGCATGGCCTGTTGTAACAACTTGTGCAAAACAAGTTAAGGAAGTGCTGGCTGCTGAGAAAAACAAGTCAAGGAAGTGCTAACTACAGGATGTCCTGAAGACACACAAACAACCCCGATGGAGCAAGATGAACTTTTGTCCTGAGGCACTATATGCCCTTCAACTTGATTGGACTGTGCCTGCATGGACTGCATGTGAACAGACTTGCCATTGGCTGGGAGCGTCCTGCTAGGGGAACCTTGGGTATATAATGGGGATAGTATTGTGCAGGGGGCGAGGGGGCTTGGCTGCTTTTCTTTCGCCTTGCATCTGGATGAATAAAGTTCCATGAGAACCGAGTAAGCAGCGATCGTGTCTTTACTACGCTGGACTCTCGCTGGTGAGTGTCCGGCACATATATTTAGAAAAACACCTACCACTAACATCAGGCTTTAAAATACTGAAAGATTTCCCTGTGATATCATGAATACAACAAAACAATGATGTTTACTCTTGCCACTTCTCTTCCACATTGTACTAAAAGTCTTAAGATATTTTCTACAAGTAAAAGAAACAGAATTAACACAGATTGGGAAGGCCTCACTAGCTGCCTGATCCAATGGGGCTGCCCAAGCTTGGACTGAGAACCTCCAAACTATGGGCTCAAACAAGTCTCATTCAATTCTAAGAAGCCCCTCTAGGGCATTGTAGTTGTAGTAATGAACAGCTGCTAGTATGCCCATACCCCAGAGTGCAGGCTGCAGCAGTCTGATCTCATATTGAGAAAGTCATTGTTGGGACCCATCCCACTCCAGAGCACTGAACTCCATCCAAGTATCCATTCTGAGATCTCAAAGATACTCCATCACAGCATTAAGAAATACTGTAGCTTCATATACCCAACTATGCCCAGAAGTAACAGTGACCCCATAACCTTAGCCCAACAAGTATCCTTCACTACATGGGTCAGGTGGTTTAAGATGTCAATGCAGATTCTACTCCTGGAACCTGATGGTTTTGCAGGTTTGGGAGCTAACCCCTGACAACCCCTACCTCCTCTGAGTGCAGAATGCACCCTCCTCAGATGAGGGCCAACCCCACAGTTGCCCCCTTCCACAGTCCACTGCAGCTTTGATAGAATACTGGGGAATCCTCAAGTATCTCTCAAAGAGTCAAGGTACTTCTAAACAAAACATGCATCAAGGAATCACAAGAGATATTGTTTAAGCAAATGGCAATGGAAACACATATATCACAGTGTATATTATGGATCTCCAGCACTGCCTAGAGGGAAATGTATACTATTAATGGAATAACAAACAGTAGTCCCCAGTTACTTGAGTTTCTAACTTCAAAAAATAAAAAAGATCAACTTAAGAAAATATTAGGCCTGTTCCGTGGCTCAATAGGCTAATCCTCCACCTGTGGTGCCGGCACACAGAGTTCTAGTCCTGGTCAGAGCACTGGATTCTATCCTGGTCACTCTTCTTCCTGCCCAGCTCTCTGCTGTGGCCCGGGAGTGCAGTGGAGGATGATGGCCCAAGTTCTTGGGCCCTGCACCAGCATGGCAGACCAGGAGAAGCACCTGGTTCCTGGCTTCGGATCAGCGTGGTGTCCCGGCCACAGTGTGCTGGCCACAGCGGCCATTAGGGGGTGAACCAATGGCAAAAGTAAGACCTTTCTCTTTGTCTCTCTCTCTCACTGTCCACTCTGCCTGTCAAAAGAAAAAAAAAAAAAGAAGTTTCTAATCACTGACCAGCCAATTGTGAATACATACTCTCTGAAGTTAGAAAAGCCCAGTCACCAGATTTGAAAAGCATGAAAACATATTTAATGATTAAGTTAGTTTTATTTTAAAGGTACATGTTGTTGATGCACAGTGTGATAAATTCAATACTGTAGCCAATGTGTGAAAATCAAATCATGTTATTTGGCATTCCTGACTCCTTAAACATTAAACTTTTAAATTAACAATTAACAGTTGTGTGTGTGTGTGTGTGTGTGTGTGTGTGTAGGGTGTGGGGAGAAGGAAGGAGGGAGGGGAGAGAGAAAGAATGAAGGCAGATAGTGACTCCAATTTTAGGAATGGTAGCAAATTTGTAAGAATGATAATTTGAAGTTTGTTCCCGAAATGTGCTCATCTCATTTGTAATCTAATTTACATGAAGAGATTATCAAAGTTGTCAGTGTAGATAAGTACTACTCTGTGCTGCTCAGAATTTCACAGACTTTGTTTGATTCCTTAGCATGCACTGGTATCATACCTTCCCAGATGAAGAAGGGGAAATATAGAATTTAAATACTGAATCATATATGAAAATTTTCTAGCCTTAATAACAATTCATACTCTGAAAGAAAGGAGATACAAAATTCTTATTGGTAAAAGAAACAAAAGCATAGAATCACAGGTGCGCTTCTAAATATATGATAATACAATGGCATTTTCAAAAATTCAAGAGAAAATAAAATTGCTAGATTATTTGGGTGCCAAATATTATTGAAACCAACACATAGCTCTTCACATGAGAAATTACGGAAGAGCACATATGGGACCCCAGTAGTTTGCAGAAACAAAGAAAAACATCAAAGAGACTGGCAAGCTGATGCGCATTGCAGAACCCAGGAAGATTGGGAAAAGGCAGAGAGCACAGCCCAATGTTCCCCGGGGAAGGGTGAGAGCAAAGGAGCTGCCATCAGCATTCCAGCCTACAGGACGGCAGTCACACAACAAGGCATTGGGATTGTTAGAGCTAGCATCTGGGACAAGGCAAAGATGCCCATCATCATCCTTCTACATGGTACTGGAGGCCCTTGCCAGAGAAATTATGAAAAAATAAATGAAAGGCATAAAACTGGAAGCAGTAAGTGAAATTAGCCGTTCGCACACAACATGACTGCATAAGCAGACTAATTCAGGAAAGCTATAGTACTAAATTCAAACCTAATTCATTTCTTTACACTAAAATCAAACTATAGGCAAAGTTAATGACTACAACAATCTCCCTTACAATAGCATTAAATTAAATTAAATTAAATTAAATTAAATTAATAGGAAGAAATTTAACCAGGGGAAAGAAAGATGTTGACCCTGAAAAGCATATTACACTAATGGAAGAAATGAAAGCAGACACACATAAATGAAAGTCATTCCATATACATCAATTGGAAAACTTGATATTGCTAAAATGTGAATACTACTGAAATTAATCAACAGATCAATGCAACCCCTATAAAGATATCAATGGCATTTTATAGAAACATATAAAAATAACCCTTAAACCTATATAGAACCCTAGAAGATCCTGAAAAGCCAATGCACACTTCTAAAAGAAAAAAAAGTTGACAACATTACACTTATTTACTTCAAAATATGTTATAGGGAGCAAGCACTGGGTGTGGTGGTTAAGACACCACAAAATGCCACATTCCATGTTGCACTTTTTGAGTTCAAGTCCCAATTCTGTGTGAGATTCTGGCATCCTACTAATGCCCAGTCTGGAAGGCCACAGGTAATGGCTCAAGTAATTGTGTCCTTGCAGCCTATATGGGAAACCATAGGCATTTGAGGAGTGAATAAGTGGATGGAACTGTCAGGCAGTCTCTCTCTCTATCTCTCTCTCTTCCTCTCCCTCTCCCTCACTCTCTCCCTCACCCTGCCCCTCTCTCACTAACTCCCACTCCTGTTCTTTCTCCCTTTTAAAATAAAATTTAAAATCAACTACATTTTATTTTTTTCAAAAAATCTAACAAAGGATGAATATTCACAATATATCAGCAACTTTAAAAATTCAACAAAAAATAACTAATCCATTTAAAAACTGGGCAAATTACCTAAATAAACAGTTCTCAAAAGAAAAAAAAAAACAAATATATGAAAAAAAAACCTCAACATCATTAGCCGACTGCCCAAAGACCATGAGAAGTTGAGCAGGTGCATTTCTGCTGCCCTCTCAGGTGCCGAGCTCTGGAGCATATTTTAAACCCACAGGTGCCCTGGTGGCCTTGCATCTGCTTGCCCCATGAAAGTCTTACAATGTTAATTGTAAGAATGTTACCAGCCATGAATGTCATACAGATACAGGTATAAATACACTTAAAAATAAAAGCATAAAAGTATAGTGATGGAGAAAAAAAAAAAAAAGCCTGTCCAAACTTCGGAAACTAAGCAAGATTAGGTTTCTCCTAATTATTGCTGGCAGGTAGCTGCTTGAGTAAAAGCCAGCTCAACCAGCTGCTGAGAGAGGTGCATGTGCAGAGGGAGAACTGGACTTCATGCTTGGCACAGTGGTCACCACCCTACACTGGTTCCAGGGCTACTGAGTCTGTTGGATCAGCATCCACAGATCCAGTGACACATGTCCCTGGTCAGGGAAAGTCAGGGCAGAACTGGGTGGTGGATCACACCTATCACAGCCTGAGTGAACCCAGGCTATTGATGGACACATTTTGTCCATAGCATTTGTTTTAAACCCACGGTCTCACTGCTCTGTTTGATGGACAAACTGGATGAGCAACAGTGTTTCCAGGGCATTTTACTTTTACGTCTTTGAAATGGTGGACAGAAACTTTTCTAGTCTAAGTGGTTCTCTTCTGAATGAGTTTAATAAAATGAAGCAATACGGAACTGCTCCAGACCAAACTGTCTGACACCTCTATGTTGGTAGAACAATCAGATCTGAAGCCTTGGGCTCCTCCAATGCCAGGGAATCCTGGATCCCCCCACACTGCTCCATCATCACTCAGCCCTCATTTTCCTTGTCCTGCAGGGCTGAGGGCATGGATTTCTCAGTGCCTCAGCCACAGTGTGCACAGGTCCTGGCCTTGTGCAGAGGCGTGAGCTCCACCTCCTAAAGGGTCTGGACCATCACCAGGCAGGGTGTTTGTATCACATGTGGGGACACAGCAAGGGTCACTGGAGAATGAAAATGATGAAATGGGTTACAAATGCAGCTGGCTGCCTTCACCCATACATGTAACAGAGGTTTTTATTCCTATTTAGTCTGAGACAGAGCTTGACAATTCAAACTAAGATCAGACATCATGAAATATACAACTAATGCCACTTGCATATGAAGTTCAGTGTGTGTGACTGATGTCAGGACCTGGCTGCACCTCACCCTGTAAGGAGAGGACCCTCAGCCCCAGAGAACTCATGGAGGCCATCAGGAGTCTCTAAGTCCATGGCAGGGGCACTGCACAGTGTGGAACTGGTCGAGACTAAGGTGCTCTCAAAACAAACTGGGAGAACGTGGTGTTGTCAACAGGGCTGGGCCTCTTCTGACCCAAACTGAAGTGTCAGGGAACTCACAGCAAAGTTTGGAGATCAGCTTTCCCAGATTACTATGCAGGAGGGAATAGAGGAAGATGCAGAGACAGGTGACAGGTTCCACTGGGGACTCCATGTTCTGTGCTCCCCAGAAGTGTCTGTCCCCTTTCCCCAGACACCACAATGAAATCCACAGAGAGATGAGCTCAGGACAACCTTCCCTTAAAACCCTGCAGGTTCCTCTCAGGTGCATGGATCCTCCCAGCTGTCGTCCTGGGTAAGTGCCTCTTTATTCCACAGATGGGCAGTCAGGGTGGGTGGGTTCCTAGGCAGGGTGTGATGGGGGACCTATTGTGACTGCAGGGAGGTTTGTGGCAGCCTCAGAAGAGACAGGGCTCCAACAGTCCTCCACAGCTCAGGAGTGTTCTCTGTGCAACACGATGAGGAAATCTCAGGATATTCTCAGTGTGCACTCAGCACAGTGTGGAGACAGCTTGGTGTCTTCAGCTGCTCCTCCTCATCCTCACGGAGACACTGTCAATGGGTGGCCCTGGATGCATCCAAAATTGTCCTTTTACTTTATTGTAATTCTGAGAAAAGAGGAAAAGCTTTTCAGCTCCTTTTCCTCTACAAGAAAAATAAAAATTTTCCAAAGGTTTTGGAGAATGAGTTACCTAAAATGATTTCCTCATATGACCCCAACTCTGTGGCACTGTAGGTCCTGCCGTTTCTTAGAAAAACTCCTGAGAAACACTGAACAAACGTAGCCCCTGAGTCAGAATTAACAATGATAAGAGAAGCTGGCAAATCAGTTTTATACTATGATGGATTCGTCCTTGTGAGGTTAAATTGTATTTAAGATATGAAACAAAGCAAAGCCTGCAAAAGGGAGCTTCAAAGAGTTCAGATAATATTTGAATTAAAAGAAAAGTGTATTTTTATTTTTCTGTTTTTTTTTTTTTATTTGACAGAGTGATAGAAAAAGATAGAGAGAAAGGTCTTCATTCCGTTAGTTCACTCCCCAAATGGCTGCTACAGATGGCACTGTACCAATCCAAAGCTAGGAGCCAGGTGCTTCCTCCTGGTCTCCCATGCAGATGCAATGGTCCACGCACTTCAGCCATCCTTCACTTACCTCCTGGGCCACAGCAGAGAGCTGGACTGGAAGAGGAGCAACCGGGACTAGAACCCGGTGCCCATATGGGATACCAGCGCTGCAGGCAGAGGATTAACCTAGTGAGCCACGGCACTGGCCCCAGCATTACAATTCAAAGTTTAAAAACCTTCCATAGACAAGGAATTCAATGTTTCAAGAAAATCATGTTTCAACTGTTTTTTGATGTTCATACATTTCAATTAACAGAAATCCTCAAATGCTTCAAATAACCAAAAAGAGAAATTTGCAATTTTAATTTCATTGCAATCTTTTAAAGTGTCACATTAAAATATTAATCTAATAAATGTCATAATTTAAAACACTGTCAGATTTGGGGTATCGGGTGTACAGATGCACAGTACACAGGGGAGTTTCATGTTCATACAGGACAGACAGGGAAGACTGTTCTGTTTGCTTGATGGCAGCACAGGACCCTTAACATGCATAGAAAGGAGAATAGCGAGATATATATTTTCCTGTTTTTCCCTGAGCATATCACAGGATTAAAGCTTATCTTGCTACAAGTATGGAGAGGATCATGTCATTTATTTGATCATTTCTTTGAGAAAAAATGGTTAAATATTCTACATGCTACTGTGCAGTTTCCATCATAGAAAACTAAAAATTTTCCAAGGTTTAAACCAAATTCCCACATGTTCTGGAATTCTTAAATGCTAAACACCAATTTTACTTAAACCCTTCTGCTGCTCCTTAGCAACACAGATGATAGATTACAACACTGTAATTTGCTGTGGATGCAATTCAGCCTGACATTCTGATTTTCAGATGATACAGATATGAAACATATTGGGCTTTTTAAACACTATGATATGCCTCAAACTTCTGTGATTGGAAGCAATGTGGATGGGAACACTGCACAGGGGAGTCATCCATAGTAGCTCATAACCAAGTTCTCCAGTATACACTCAACACTTGGGTCCCAGGCACTCCCTGGCGTGTGGAAGACAGGAAGGCTTAGGCCCCTGTGCAGAACCTTCTAGAACCACCTTCTAGAACCACCTTCTTGTTGCAGGCAGAGGAAGTGTCCCATCAAATCTCCGTAGAAAGCAATCATCCATCTGCTTAGACTATGAACATAGTCACTGCGGTTTCCACAGCCAGGAACACAGAGAGAAGGAACCATGGAACAGAGGGCATTCAGCGTCTGCTACCGTGGTGCTCACGGCCCCGTGCTCCTCTAGGCAGGGATGCAGCTGGAAAGTTAGGAGAGGACGGCACTCTCTCAAGGTGAGCTCATGAGGAAAACCTCACAGGGACAGCCATGGCTGCAGTTTCCACAGAGACCACTGTTCCCCAGGCACAGTGCTTGTTCACACATTTACCTAATACCCTGCACACACAGCATCTTTAGTAAGTGACACGCTCACTGTAGTTACAGATGAGATGACCTGGGCTCATGTGCTCAGTGACACTTGAAGGTGACACATTTAGCAAAACTCAGATCAGCCACCTAAATTCAGATTCTATACTAATCAACCTTTGGTCTCTCATGTATTAAGAGTGTTTATTTGGAAATAAACAAAAATAAGTATCATAGCAGTGAGATAAAAATAAGTGGACACATGGATATATCATTGATTATTATTACATGTGCAGTCGGATTTCTGCTTTCCTAAAGTGCTCATTAGAAATCACCAAAAATTCTAGTACTCTTATTATGTAATCAGAATTTTATCAGGGTTTGCAGATTCAAGGGGAAACTCATTGCCCTCAACATTGAAAAAGTAAAAAGAAGGTAACACTCTGCAAGCACCTTTCACATAATGACAATTTCACGGTCAGGTCCTGTGGGAGCTGAGCAGTGGGATGCAGTATCTAACCACAACCGGCAGGTGTGCTGCTGGAAACAGAGTGGCTCCCAGGAGAGGGAGAGAGGGGCTGCAGTAACCCAGGTTAAGAGCGTGCACTGGGATTGATCCACACTGATCCACAAGGGGGTACTGTGGTCGAGAATCATAAAGGTATTTATATTTGTGATAACTTTTCTTACTTTTTCCTCATTCTCTAAATGCTTTTTCACTCTTCCCACAAAAAGATGGGTACAAACAATATACTTTTTAATTTTATTGCCATAAGAAATGCCTTTTTCTTGGAAGTCAGCATTGGGATCACAGCCAATGCCTTCCTTCTTCACTTCCACATCCTCTGGTTCTTTCTCAAGCACAGACCCAGGCCCATGGACCTGGCCATTGGGCACCTGGTCCTCATCCACCTGGTGATGCTCATCATTGTAGGGGTCATAGCTGCAGACATCTATGCGACTCAGGAGTCATGGGACAACTTCACTTGTAAAGACATCATCTACTTTCACCAGCTGATGTGGGGCCTCTCCCTGGGCACCACCTGCCTGCTGAGTGTCCTCCAAGCCATCACCCTCAGCCCCAGGAGCTCCTGTTTAGAAAAGGTCAAGCACACAGCCTCACACCACATCATGTGTGGGTTTCTCTTCCTGTGGGTCTTCAATTTGTCAATCAGCGTTCGTTTCTTAATCTCCACTATTGCCTCCACAAATCATACGTCCAACAGTCTTATGTTTGTCACTAAGTCCTGCTCTCTTAGGCCCCTGAGCTATTTACCCTGGTATACTTTTTTTTGTAACTGCTATCTTCAGGGATGTCTCCCTGCTAGGGCTCATGGCCCTCTCAAGTGGGTACATAGTGACCCTCCTGTTCAGGCACATGAGGCGGTCCCAGCACCTTCACAGCACCAGCCTCTCTCCAAGAGCCTCCCCAGAGCACAGGGCCACCCAGACCATTCTTCTGCTCATGAGTGTCTTTGTGCTCCTGTACTTGTTGGACTGCATGGTGTTCTCCTTCTCAGGGATGTGGTGGAAAATTGACCCAGGTCACCTCTGTCTCCTGATGTTGGTGGGCAATGGCTATGCCACCATTGGACCTCTCGTGCTCATCAGTAGTGAAAATCGAATGATCCAGCTTTTCAAATCCATATGGGAGAAGGAAAGTAAGTGTTTACTTGTTCAGGAATAAATAACATGTCTCTTCATGAGCAAATACTTTGACTTGAAAGTGCTTAATGATCTCCTATAGAATCTGTTCTGTGGGTTCACTGAAACGTATGAAAATAAGGAGATTCAAAATGGTGGAATAGAGAGAAGCCATGTTGGCTTTATCCTCAGAAAAATTCCAGAAAAAAAGGACAGCATTCTCAGGGGACTAATTGGGAACATTTGCAGTGGAGAATGGACAGAACAGAGAATCCATGGAGCAGTGAGGAGAGTGGCAAACACGTGGCTGCCAGCCACTCCTGCCTATCTGCCAGTGGTGCACGGCTGAGACTTGCTGTCTGCACAGGGCAGGGTGAGGGGAGCCTCCCTGGTCCCTGCATTGGCAGCTTTGGGAAAGGTATGCAAGTTCCTCACTGGATGCAGGTCTGGCCTGGGGAGCCCATTTTAGTCTGGGTGACTACTTAGCCCTATGAAAGCAGGCCATGGGGACCCTATCCCCTCCCCCAGCAAACTGACAGAAACTATCTGCTTAAGTAGAGCTATAGCTGAGCTCAGTCCACACTTGGGGAATAGCAGGCAATTCCACCACTGCTGGAGGCCACCAGGCTGGGGACATGGAACCTTCATGGTGGAGACTGGACCCCTACACCCTGTGACTGTGGGGTTCTGGGTATAGGCCATCGAGTATAGAGGAACATTGGTGACAGCTTGCTTCCTGTGCACCTGACTAGTCTGTGTATGAAACAAATGTAAAGTCTATTAGCAAAATTGATATTTTGAGATTGGATTACTGTTATAGCTGTTGTCAATATCCTTGAAGAACAGTGGTTTTAGTACTTACTACTTCCTCGGTTCTTTATTTAGTAGAGGGGTAAGCTGGTGATCATAAAATAAACCAGAAGTCTGTCACTGTAAAAATTCAAAGAAAAGTAAGAAAGGAAGGAGAAGGGAGGGTGTGAGCATGGTAGGAGGGAGGGTAGAGTGGGAAGCAGCATTATGCTCAGGTATCTGTATAAATGGGATCTGTTTACCTCAAATAATTAAAATTTAAAGAAATTCTGAAAAGGATACAGACATTAAATAATGACAAAAGTGAAGTATCCAATAATTCAAACAGAAAATACAATGGAAAGTCTTAACAACTGACCTGGTGCAACGGAAGAAAGAATACTGGATTTAGATCAGTGTTCTGAAATATCAGACAAAAATAAACAAGAAGAAACTATCTGAACTGAGAACAGTGTTTGGCATCTCTGAGATACCATAAATCAAATATGCATGTCTTAGCAGTTCCCAAAAATGGAACAAGAAAATACAATTCTAAAATTCATATGAAAACACAAAAGACCCCAAACAACTGAAAAAAATCCTAAGCAATAAGAACAGCTGGAGGCATCACAATAGCAGACTTCAAGACATAGTACAGGGCCATTATAGTCAAAATAGTCTGATACTGGTAAAAAAAAATAGACATGTAGACAAATAGAACAGAATAGATACTTCCACTAATTTTTGAACTGAATGACCTAATACCATTCCTTGGAGGCCAGCACTGTGGCATAATGGGTAAAGCTGCCACCTGCAATGCCGGCATAGCATATATGCACTCCATATGTGTGCCAGTTCAAGTCCTGGCTGCTCCACTTCCAAACCAGCTTTCTACAATGGCCTGGGAAAGCAGAAGATGGCCCAAGTGCTTGGGCACCTCTACCCATGTGAGAGACCAGGAAGAAGCTCCTGGCTTTGGATGGCTCAGCTCTGGTCATTTTGGCCCTCTGGGGAGTGAACCAGCAGATGGAAGGCCTCTCTCTCTCTGCCCCTCTGTAACTCTGCCTTTCAAATAAATATATAAATCTTTGAACCAAAAAAAAAAAAAAAAACATTCTCTGGAGAAAGGACAGTCCCCTAAACCAACAGTGCTAGGAATATTGGATTTCTGCATCTACAAGTTCGTTTTTGTTGAAGATTTTATTTATTTGAGAAGCAGCATTACAGACAGGAAGGGAGGGAGAGACAGAAAGGTCTTCCTTCCACTGCTTCACTCCCCACATGGCTGCAATGGCCAGAGCTGCACTGATAAGGAAGCCAGGAACTTCCTCCATGTCTCCTTCATGAGTGCAGGGGCCCAAGTACTGGGCCATCTTCCACTGTTTTCCCAGGCCATAGCAGAGAGCCAGACAGGAAGAGGAGTAGCAGTACAAGATCCGGTTCCCATATGGGATGCCAGCACAGATGGTGGACGATTAACTTACTGCACTACAGCGCCGGGCCCCCACACGGAAGTTTAAAACAAACTCCTACCTCACATCCTATATGAAAATCAACTCACAATGGATCAAGGTTCAAATAAAAGACTGGAAACCCTGAAAATGCTGGATGAAAATATAGGGGGACACTACAAGACATGGCCATGGGCCGAGCTTTGTTTAATGAGCAGCAGGCCAAGCACTGAGGACACAAAGAGACAAACAGGGTTACCGAAGCCAAGAATCTGCTTCCACGCAGCAGAGGAAGCAACTGACAAAGAGGCAACAGACAGAACAGAGAAAACATTTGCTGGATTAACATCCAGAATACATAAGAAGTGAAGGAAAATCAACATCAATGAACCAATCCAGTGAAGAAAGGGGGCAGGCACAAAGGATATTCATAGGCACTTTTTTCACAAAATGAAATGCAAATGGGAAACATATATGAGAAGTGCTCAGGATCAGGAGCCATGAAGGAAATGCAAATTAAACCACTCCAGTTAGAATGACTACCATCTAAAAAAATGCAAATGCTGGCGAGAATGGGGAGGAAAAGGTACCCTGATACTCTGTAGGTTACAAACTGGTACAATCTTTATGGGAGGCACCATGAAGATTACTCAGAAAACTAAACGTACATCTGCCATATGACCCAGCTGTCCCACTCCTGGGAATATATTTAAAGAAAGAAGTCAGCATGTGAAAAAGTGATTGGCACTCCTATGTTTATAGCAGCTCAGTTCACAATAGCTAAGATATGAAATCAGCCTAGATATCTGCCAACTAATGACTGGATAAAGAAAATGTGCTACGTGCACACCCACACACACACACACAAGATGGAACATTACTCAGCTAGGAAAATGAATGGAAGACTAACATTTGCAACAAAATGCATTCCACTGGACATAGTGATGCTTAGAGAAATAAGTCAGACCCCAAAAGACAAATATCACGTGCATTCTATTATTTCTGATACTTAATATATATAGGGCCCATAAGCAGTGTGCATATCATATAACTTGGTATAGTTATAAATTGTGCTTTACTGAATCATACCATATACATTACAATATACTCTATTCCACATGTTTAAAAGAAATGGAAAGGGGGAATAGAAGGACTCTTGGCATAATAATAAAGCTTTGCTCTTTTTTGTAATTTTAAACCTTTAATAAATTTAAATACCAAAGTACAACTTTTGAATTATAGTGGCTTTTTCCCCCATAATCTCCCATCCACCCGCAACCATCCCATCTCCCACTCCCTCTTCCATTCCATTCACATCAAGATTCATTTTGAATTACCTTTATACACAGAGAAGATCAATTTAATATATACTAAGTAAAGATTTCAACAGTTTGCACCCACACAGAAACACAAAATAAAAAGTACTATTTGAGTACCAGTTATGCCATTAATTCACATAGTACAACACATTAAGGACAGAGATCCTACATGGAGAGTAAGTGCACAGTGGCTCCTGTTGATGATTTAACAATTGACACTCTAATTTATGATGTCAGTAATCACCCAAGGCTGTTTCAATGAGCTGCCAAGGCTATGGAAGCCTCTTGAGTTCACCAACTCCGATCTTATTTAGACAAGGCCATAATCAAAGTGGAAGTTCTCTCCTCCCTTCAGAGAAAGGTACCTCCTTCTTTGATGGCCCGTTCCTTCCGCTGAGATCTCACTAACTGAGATCTTTCATTTAGCTCTTTTTTTTGCTACAGTGTCTTGCCTTTCCATGCCTGGAATACTCTCATGGGCTTTTTAGCCAGATCCAAATGCCTTAAGGGCTGATTCTGAGGCCAGAGTGCTGTATAGGACATCTGCCATTCTATGAGTCTGCTGTGTATCCCGCTTCCCATGTTGGATTGTTCTCTCCTTTTTAATTCTATCAGTTAGTATTAGCAGACACTAGTCTTGTTTATGTGATCCCTTTGACTCTGAATCCTATCATTATGATCAATTATGAACTGAAACTGATCACTTGGACTAGTGAGATGGCATTGGTACATGCTACTTTGATGGGATTGAATTGGAATCCAGTGGCACAATTCTTACTCTCCCATTAGGGGTAAGTCCAATTGGTTTTGCTCTTTTTTTAAGATTTCTTTATTTGGGAGAGAGAGGGAGAAGGAGAGGGAGAAGGAGAGGGAGAGGGAGAGAAGTAGAGAGGGTGAAAGAGAGGGTGAGATAGAGGTAGAGGGAGAGAGAGGGAGGGAGGGATAGAGGGAGGGAGGGTGAAAGAGAAGGAGAGATAGAGGTAGAGGGAGAGAGGGAGACAGAGAGAGGGAGAGAGACAGAGAGGGAGAGAGAGGGAGAGACAGAGGGAGAGAGAAAGAGAGGGAAAGAGAGGGGGAGAGGGAGAGATAGAGTGGGAGGGGGGAGATAGAGGGAGAGACAGAGGGAGAAAGGGGGGAGAGATAGACAAAGTGGGAGAGGGAGAGAGGGAAAGAGAGAGGGAGATAGGGAGAGAGGGAGAGAGAGCGTGAGAAAAAGGGAGACAGAGAGGGAGGGAGAGATAGAGGTAGAGACAAAGAAAGAGGGAGGGAGAGAGAGGGAGGGAGGGAGAGAGAGGGACAAGGGAGAGAGAGGGAAAGAGAGAGGGAGAGAAAGAGGGACAGAGAGGGAGAGAGAGGGAGGGAGAGAGAAAGAGCAACAATGAGAGAGGGAGACAGAGAGGGGGAGAGAGAGAGGAATAGAGGGTGAGGGAGAAAGAGAAAGGGAGGGAGAGAGCAAGAGGGTAGAGAGAGAGATATATGGGGGGAGAGGGAGAGAGAAAAAGGGAGAAGGGGCGAGGGAGAAAGAGAGAAAGGGAGGGAGAGAAGGAGCGAGATAGAGAGAGAGGGAGAAAGAAAGGGAGAGAGAGAGGTAGGGAGAGACAGAGGGAGGGAGGGAGAGAGGGAGGGGGAGGGAGAAAGAGAAAGGGAGGGAGAGACAGAGAGGGAGGGAGAGACAGAGGACAGGGAGAGACAGAGGGAGAAGGGGGGAGAGAGGGGGAGAGAGGGGGAGAGAGAGGGAGAGAGAGGGAGAGAGAGGGAGAGAGAGAGAGGAAGAGACAGAGAGGTCTTTCATGCACTGGTTCACTTCCCAGTTGGTTACAACAGTTGGAGCTGAGCTGATCCAGAGCCAGAAGCTTCTTCCTCGTCTCCCATATGGCTGCAGGAGGTCAACTACTGGAGCTATCTTCCACTGGTTTCCCAGACCAGGAGCAGGGAGTTGAGAATAGCCTGGATTCAACCCCGCACCCATATGGGACGCTGGCATTGCAGGTAGAGGCTTAACCTACCACACCATAGAGGTGGCACCTAATGTGTTGTTCTTAAGTGGATGCTGATGTAAATGTGATCACACACAACACACACACACACACAAATTCATGTTCTTCTATGCATTTCTTGTGATGTATATTGTATTTCAATAAAATATATATGTGAACTTTATTTTTGTTAAGCCTGTTTACTTTCATCCATGTTGACAAGCAAACAACAGATCACTTTATCTACAACAATTGGGCAAACCAAAGGATCCAATTTATATCACATACATAATAACTGGAACTTGTACAGAGATTCAAACTTCAGGACACAAAACACAGTGAGTGATTGGGATGTACACAGGGACTAAAGAGATGTAGGGTAAAGGATATTACAGGGCCACAGGGAAAACTGTGGAGGTGACTGTGGTTATCGTCACCTGGGCCATAAATGCTGATCCTTATCATTCGTATGCTTTAACTATGTACACTCTATCTCTGTCACTCACACCCCATGAAAACTCCGAGTAGAACAGAAGGTCAGACTATATGTACAACCAGTAAAAAGATGTACAAGTCATCCAGAATACACCAAAAAGAAAATCAGAACCACAAGATTTCATGCATCAATTCTATCAAATTTAAGAAAAAGGATTTGCACCGATTGTATTCATGTTGGTCCATTTTCCATCACTAAACAAAATACCTAAGGCTGGAAGATTTATATAAAGAAAACATGTTATTCAGCTCATGGGTTTGCAGGTTCAAGGGCATGGTGCCAAAAGGCACCTCGACACTGGTGAGGGCCTCGTGGTCGATGGCATCCAGGGGTGTTTAACTGAGAGGAAGACAAAGTGCTAAAACAGGAAGCCACAGAGACCTGAGGGCTCCTCCTGTGCTTTCATCACCACTCCCTGTCAAGAGAACTGGCTCATTAGAGAGACCATTCCAAGGTCAGCAGCCACAGTGACCTCCCCCTTGGAGGTCCCCCTTCCTCTTGGAAGTCCTATCATAACATCTACAAACTGGGGACTAAGCTTCCCACACATCAACCTTTAGGGGACACAGAATATCATCATCCAAATGATGGCTCAATTTCTGCATGCATTTTCCAAAAAAGCTTCAAATAAGGAAAAGGAATAGTTTCCAGCTCTTTTTATGAGACTCGTATGTTCCTGACTTCAAAAGCTGATACACACATTTCTAGAGAAAAACTAGAGATGCAAAAGCTGTCACGTATATCCTAGCAAACCAAATGCAGCATCAACATGTTAAAAGGGAAATACACCATGACCATGGGGCATTTATCAGAGTAATGCAAAGATGGTTCTACATGCAGCCATCAACTGAGGTAACATCTCACAGTAGAAGAATAAGCACACTCATGATTGCCTAAAAAGATTCAGAAAATGTCTTTGACAAAACCAACACAGTTTGTATTTAAAAACACTCAACAAATTATTAATAGAAAGGAACTAAACTCATATGACATGGGACACATATATTTAAAAAACACCCACCACTAACATCGGGTTTTAAAACACTGAAAGATTTCCCTGTGAGATCATAAACGCAAGCAAGACAACGATGTTCACTCTTGCCACTTCTCTTCCACATTGTACTAAAAGTCTTAAGATATTTTTTACAAGTTAAAGGAACAGAATTCACACAGCTTGGGAAGGCCTCACCAGCTGCCTGATCCAATGGGGCTGCCCAAGCTTGGACTGAGAACCTCCAAACTATGGGCTCAAACAAGTCTCATTCAATTCTAAGAAGCCCCTCTAGGGCATTGTAGTTGTAGTAATAAATAGCTGCTAGCACACCCGTACTTGTACCCTAGAGTGCAGGCTGCTGCAGTGTGATCTCATATTGAGAAAGTCATTGTTGGGACCCATCCCACTCCAGAGCACTGAACTCCATCCAAGTATCCATCCTGGGATCCCAAAGATACTCCATCACAGTATTAAGAAATACTGTAGCTTCATAAACCCAACTACCCCTATCTCCTCTGAGTGCAGAATGCACCCTCCTCAGATGAGGGCCAACCCCACAGTTGCCCCCTTCCACAGTCCACTGCAGCTTTGATAGAATACTGGGGAATCCTCAAGTATCTCTCAAAGAGTCAAGGTACTTCTAAATAAAACATGCATCAAGGAATCACAAGAGAAGTTGTTTAAGCAAATGACAATGGAAACACTTATATCAAAATGTATATTATGAATCTCCAGTACTGCCTAGAGGGAAATGTATACTATTAATGGAATAACAAACAGTAGTCCCCAATTGTTTGAGTTTCTAACTTCAAAAAATAAAAAGAGCAGCTTAAGAAAATCTTAAATAAAAGGAAAAATTCTCATTATATTTAATAAAAATAGAAGACATAGATCAGCAGTCATGAGCAGAGAAGGGGCATCACTACAGAGGAGATATAATGATAATCATCATAAGATAATTACGGAGGTATGCCTGATGGAAATTTCCAGTGGGTAAGTGATAAAACAATGAACATTCTGGGACAACACAGAGAGACGTCAATGATGCCTCTGTGGTCTGGCATTTGGTGAAGCAAGCAGCCCTCCAGGAGTTGCCATCTTCTCAAATCAAGGTAGGAAGAAACTGCTATGCACCCTGATACCCAAAGCTTTAGCTGAGAGAGAATTCCACAGTCTCCTTCCGATATTTACTCAAGCATGGGGAACTCACAGGGGCTTGAGTGATGGCTTGGATCCAAGAAGGGAAGCAAGGGAAGCGACTATGCCTCCCTCCCCTACCCTACCAGGAAAGCCCCAGACTCAACAGTGAAAAGTTGGACATCTAAGAGGGTGGAGTAGAGAGGGAGCTTAGTGCTCTAGCCCAGGAGAAGATAGTTTTTAAAAAGTGGACAGAGTATAGTCTAATGGAAGAGTTAGGAGGAAATGGCAGGTGAAACTCCTCCAAAATTAGAGGGACACAGCGGACGTACGTGGAGGATGCCTGTAACTCAGGACTCCAGCAGCTGAGAGCCTACGCACCAGTGTCGGAAATTGAGATGAGACCAGACCACAGCAGCCCAAGCCCCTGGCAAAAAGATGCAGGAAAAGCCTAAAGGGAACCCAGCTTGGAGACCCATGGGGGACAGTGTACCTACCAAACTAGAGGAGAAAAAAAAAAAAAGAGGACAGGACGGACACGTTTCTCTCTCCCCCATCTCTTTAAAATGCTATCCTATAATGAGCTGATAGCGCTGACACCATTTTGGACATACATAAGAGCTGCACCAGCTCATATCTGTGCCCAGCAACCAGCCTAGTGGAGACTAACAGGGGGCTGGGAGCTTATGACTGTATGAGACTTCTGCACCAGTCTGCGAAAAAACTGAAAGTGTATGGGATGGGAGGACTCACAGTGTGGCTGGGATTTGGGGCAGTCGCAGTGGGAGACTCCACATGCTCAGGGCTTCCTGGTTACCTGGTGGGAGACATTGCTGGGGAATCTGAACTTACACTGAAGACTGCAGATCCTTTGTGTAGTACTTAGGATAGTGCAGATGAATATTATCCCCACTAGGGTTAGCACTCAGGCACTGATCCTTTGAGGAGAGCAGCCCAACTCAAAATAAATTTCCCTTCTGATTAAAAAGAAAAAAGAAAAAGATTTACCATGCCAAACCTGGGTTTATCACCTTATGCACACCCTTGACCTTGGAAAACTCTATAGAGCTCCCTGACCACACCCACTACAAGCCTCTAGATAGTCACTGAAAGCAGACATTTCACCTATCTACAGAGCCATAGTACAAAGGTGAAAACCTCCACAGCCCATGAGTATCTCCACAAAAGACAAACAACAAACATACAATTCAAGAAACAAGAATAAGGAAAAAATTATGCCCCCAAAAGAATACAACACTTGAATAGCAGATTGTGAAAATGATGAGAATGAAGAAAGGCAAGAAACTGAATTCAAAATTCACCATAAGATTGCACAGAAGTAATCAGAGCAAATGCACAAACTACTGAAATCTTTTCAGGACATGAAAGAAAATTTCTCCTGTGAAATTGAGATCTTAAAGAGAAATCAAAATGCAAGGAAGAGTTCAATAGAACCAATAAAAAATGCAGTGGAGAGCCTTAACAATGAAATCACTGAAGCAGAAGAAAGAATATCAGACTCAGAAGGCAAAGCACTGGAAATTATACAAAATATAGACAAGAAGAGGAATTTAGAAAACTAAAAACCACTGTTGGGAATATACAGGATACTACAAAATGACCCAGCATATGGGTTTTAGGAGTTGTGAAGGTGTGGAAAGACAGAATGGATTAGCAGGCCTTTTTAGTAAAATAATAGCAGAAAACCTCACTAATTTGGAGAAAGAAATGGACATCCAAGTAGAGGAAGCACACAGAACTCCTAATAGACATGACCAGAAAAGATCTTCACCAAGATGTATTGTAACCATACTCACCACAGTAAAACATAAAGAGATGATTCTAAAATGTGCACAAGAGAAACACCAGATTACTTTCAGAGGACCTCCAATTAGACTCACAGCAGACTTCTCATTATAAACCCTACAGGCTAGGAGACAATGGCAAGATACAGTTCCAGTCTTAAAGAGAAAAAAACTGTCACTCCGGAATATTATACCCTGCAAAATTATCATGTATGAATAAAGGTGAAAAAAAGACCTTTCATAACAAACAGAAATTGAAACAATTTATCACCACCTGTACAGCCATACAAAAGATGCTTAAGGATGTGTTGCACACAGCAACACAGAAACATGGCCATCACTATGAAAGAAGGTAAAAGACGACAATCTCTCAAAGTTTAAAACAAATTCAAAGTAAAAAATGGGAATATTTTTTGAAAAACTGTCAAAGTCCTTACTTATCAATAGTCACTTTGAATGTAAATGGCCTCAACTCCCAGTTAAAAGACAGACTGGCTGAATGGTTAATAAAACAAAAGCCATCCATTTGCTGCCCACAAGAAACACATCTCACCAACAAAGACGCAGGCAGACTGAACGTGAAAGGGTGGAAAAAGTTATTTCATGGCAATAGAAACCAAAAAAGAGCTGCTGTAGCCATCGTAATATCAGACAAAATGGACTTTAGTACAAAAACTGTTCAAAGAGATAAAGAAGGGCACTATATAATGATTAACGGATCAATTCAAGAGTGAAATCTAACTATTATAAATGTATATGCACTTAATTACAGGGCACCTGGCTACTTAAAATAAATGTTAAGGGATTTAAAGGGAGACTTATACTCCAATACAGTAGTAATGGGGGACTTCAATACTCCATGTTCAGCAATGGACAAATCAACCTGACAGAAATCAACAAACAAGAAATGCTGATGAGGATGTGGGGGAAAAGGTACCCTAAACCACTGTTGATGGGAATGTGAACTGGTAAAGCCATCATGGAAGACAGCATGGAGGTAACTCAAAGATCTGAAGACAGACCTACCATATGACCCAGCCATCCAACCCTTGGGAATTTACCCAAGGGAAATGAAATCACTAAGCCAAAGAGCTATCTGCACCTCCATGTATATTGCAGCTCAATTCACAATAACTAACACATGGAATCAACCCAAATGCCCATCAACCGAAGAATGGGCAATGAAATTATAGGATATGTAAACTATGGAATACTACACAGCAATACAAAAAAATGAAATCTGGTCATTTGCAACAAAATGGATGAATCTGGAAAATATCATACATAAGACAAGCAAATAAGATAAACCAATCTCAAAGGAACAAATACCATATGTTCGAGATGATCTGTGAGAACTAATAGAGCACTTCAAACAAAATTTCTAGAAGTGAAATTCACACTTCAAGAAGGGATGACTTGTATTGACTGTCAAGGAACACTGTGGTTATCTTTATTTTTTATCTTTTTTTCTTCATACTATTTTATGAATTCTTAACAAAGATTTATAAATTAAATTAAAAATAGTGTTTCAGTAAAAATTAAAGAAAAAAAAAGAAAGAAATGAAGGTTCTTGAGGGAGGGAGAGAGCAAAGGAGCAAAGCATTGTTGTATTCTTAGGATGGTACCTATAAATACATGCAATTTGGTCTCCCTATAGGAATACTCTTTTTTAAATATGAAGGAAAAAAAATGGTATTTTCAAGTTAAGCAAAAGCAGACAATTCACCACCACCAGACCAGCATAATGAGAAATTCTTCATTTCAGATACACATATAAACTCAAAGTGAAAGGCTATAAAACGGGCTGTACATCAAAATTATAAAAATAGACAATAAGGACATATTTGGAAAAAAGGTTCAGTTCAGCAAGGGGATATCACAATCATAGATATATACCAAAGTCAAAGACAAAACAGAAAAAGGCAACTATAGAGCTTTATCCTTGATGAACCCAGATGCAAAGATTCTCAAGAAAATACCAGCAAATCAAATCCAAAACCACATCAAAAAGATCACAATTCATTATCAAGTGAGATTTATCCCAGAGATTCGAAGGTGGTTCAACACTCACAAATCAATTAACATCTAAATCCTATCAACAGAATGAATATTGAAAACCATTTGTTCATCTCAATAGATGGGAGAAAAAGCATATGATAAGATTTAACACGCCTTCATGATAAAATCCCTCTGAAAATTATGTACAGAAAGAATAAACCTCAAAACTATAAAGGATATATATATATATATATAATCCAACAGCCAATTTACTAAATGGGGAAAAGCTGAAAGCATTTTCTCCCAGAGCTAGAACAAGACAAGGATGTCCACTTTTACCAATATAATTCAATATAGTAGCACAAGTTTTGCAAAGAGCAATTAGGGGTCCTGGTCCTGTGGCATAGTTGGTAAAGCCACAGCCTGCAGTGCCGGCATACCATATGGGCACCAGTTCGAATCATGCTTGCACCACTTCCGATCCAGCTCTCTGCTATGGTCTGGGAAAACAGTGGAAGATGAGCTAGGTCCTGGGGCCCCTGCACCCCCATGAGACCCAGAGGAAGCTCCTGGCTCCTGCCTTCAGATCAGCACAGCTCTGGCCACTGCAGCCAACTGCAGAGTGAGCCACTCAATGGGAGATCAATCTCAATCAATCAATCTCTCTCATGAAATCAGCAAGGACATAAAAAGAAATGGTTTTAATAAAGCCTCTACATTGCCTAAAATGATCTACAGATTCAACACAATCCCTATCAAAACATCAATAACATTATTTATAGTATTAGACAAAGTAATCCTAAGGGCCAGCACTGTGGCATAGCAGGTAAGAAAAGGTAATCCTAAATTTCATATAGAATCACACATACTCAGAATAGCCAGTGTGATCCTTAGCAAAAATTCAAGCTGGAGGCATCACAATACCTGACTTCCAAGCACACTACAAAGCCATAGTATTTACAACAGCATGGTACAGGCATAAAACTGATACCTATCAGTGGAACAAAGCAGAGATCCCAGAAATAAATTCATGTACATACAACCAACTGATAATCTCTTCAAAAAAGAGTGCTGACAAACCTTTATGTACATATATAGAAAAATGAAATTAGATCCTGACCTCTCACCATATATAAAAATCAATTCAAGATGGATCAAAAGTGTAAATATAAGACATAGATTATCAAGTTTCTGGGAGAAAATTTAGGAGAAGCCCTCAAGACACTAGGGTAGGTGATGATTTCTTGGAAAAGACCCTCAAAGCAGACAGCAAAGGCAAAGCTAAACAAACTGCATTACATCAAACTCAGAAGCTCCTGTACAGCAAAGGAAGTGATCAATAAAGAGACATCAACAAAATGGGAAAATTATTAGCAAACCACCAATCCAACAAAGATCAATATCTAAAATATATGAGCAACAAAAAAACAACCAGTCCAGTAAAGAAATGGGCAAAGAACCTAAATACACAGTATCAAAAGGAGAAATACAACTGGCCAACATCACTGCCCAACATGGAAATACAAATCAAAACCAAAATGATATATCACCTCGCCCCTGTCAGAATGGCTGAGATCCAAATGACAGAGAGAAACAAATGCTAGCGAGAATGTGGAATGAGGAGAACACCATATACATGCCCAGCAATGGAAATTAGTGTGGCCACTGTGGAAAACAGTATGAAGATGTCTTTAAAAACTAAAAACAGACTTTTCATAGGATACAGCAATCCCACTTATGGGACTGTACCCAAGACATGAACACACTTTATCAAAGACACAGCAGAGAATCTCACCTTAGTCTACTCTTGCTGCCATCAATAACCCCACAGACTGGGTGGCTTATAGACAAGTATTTCTCACATTCCTGGAGATGGAGATGTCCAAGGTCCAGGTGTCAGGAGACTGAGTGTCTGCTTCACGCACAGCTGCCTTCTCACTGCGTCACCTGGCAGAGGAGCTCAGGCAGCTCTCCAAGGTCCCTGCACAAGGGCACTGACCCCATTCACTCTGGCTCCACCCTAAGGACCTGGTGATGTGCCTGACACCTACCTCTTACTACGCAGCCATGGTTCAGATGTCAGCATATGAATCTGGGGGAGCAGGGACCTGCAGTCTATTCCAGATACGATATTTCTCTAAAGACAGCATGCATGGGAAGCGAGATACTCAGCAGAGTCATAGAATGGCGGATGTCCTAAACAGCACTCTGGCCTCAGAATCAGCCCTAAAGGCATTCCAATCTGGCTGAAAAGCCCATGAGAGTATTTCAGGCATGGAAAGCCAAGACACTCTGGCAAAAAAAAAAAAAAAAAAAACCTAAATGAAAGATCTCTGTGAGTGAGATCCCAGTGGAAAGAACAGGTCTTCAAAGAAGGAGGTACCTTTCTCTGAAGGGAGGAGAGAACCTCCACTTTGACTATGACCTTGTCTGAACAAGATAAGAGTCGGAGAACTCAAGCGGCTTCCATAGCCTTGGAAACTCATGACTGGTGCAGAGGGAGAATACTGATACCATAAACAGGAGTGTCAATTTGTAAAATCAACAACAGGAGTCACTGTGCACTAACTCCTCATGTAGGATCTCTGTCCTTAATGTGCTGTAAATTGAGACTTAATGCTATAACGAGTACTCAAACAGTATATTTCACTTTGTGTTTCTATGGGGGTGCAAAGTGTTGAAATCTTTACTTAATGTATACTAAACTGATCTTCTGTAAAAAAAAAAAAAGAAAAAATTATCAATTCCCAACTTGACTCTCACTGGGATTAAACATGACAATAGGTCTGATCTGTGGGGAGCAACTCGGACTAGACTAAGTTACTGGAATTAAGACTTATTCTATGCATCTGCTCTCCCACAATATGGCACTGGGAGAGGAGGAAACAGCTTCTACCCAGCTGCCTCTCACCAACTTGACAAGCTGCAGGACCTGCTCCTGATTGGAGGAGAGCATCGTACTCGGCGTGTGGGTACCAGAGTTGGGATTGGTGGAAGAGGACTATAAAGGAGGAGAGAGACAACATGCACCAGGAACATCTAAGGGGAACACCTGTGCAGCCCCCGAGAGAGCCGGCCGGCGGTGTGCCGCTCCCCCGCGGAAGTGGGGAATGTGGCAGGGGGAACCGCCCTTCCACGGAGGTGGAAGGGATGGTAGCCAACCCGGGAAGAACCAGCAGCAAACCCGGGAAGGGCCGAGCAGACGAAAAAACAACGCAGGGTCCTGTGTCGTTCCTCCACGAAGACGGGGAGCGACATGATCTGATTTCATCATCATTTAAAAAATCATCTATTATTTTTCACTTTATGTTTCTGTGTGGTTGCAAACTATTGAAATCTTTACTTAATGTATGCTAAATTGATCTTCTGTATATAAAGAGAATCCAAAATGAATCCTCATGTGAATGGAAGGGGAGAGGGAGTGGGAAAGGGGAGGCTTGCGGGTGGGAGGGACGTTATGGGGGGAAAGCCATTGTAATCCATAAGCCGTACTTTGGAAATTTATATTCATTAAATAAAAGTTAAAAAAAAAAGACAGCATGCAAGTGAACAGTAGTCTCATAAAAACATTCAATACCAACAACCATCAGAAAATCTGAAGTAAAAACCGTATGAGATACCAGTTCACAACTCCTCAGATGACCCTGAACATCAGAGAGATGGTTGCTGTCAAGGATGCAAGCGAACTGGAACTACCGTAGGATTGATGGGGAGTCAAATGCAGGCGCCCTGGAAAACTCAGCTTCCCGTTGTCAGAAAAGCATCTGACAGTCTGTGACTTGATGGTTCCACTCCTAGGTGTCCACTTACAGAAACTGAAGAGAGGTTCAATCAAAAGGTGGGCCTGGATGCTCAGAGCAGTATTATAAGGGGTGTTTCAAACATTCTTGGAAAATGGGGAAAGAGCACATTATGAACAAAGTAGAGGGTTCCAAGTATGTTTTGCCAAAACAACTAAACTTTTTTAATGAACTTTTTGAATTTTGCACACACACACGCACACACACATACACTGCCATTTATAACAACTGAGCCTGGAGGACACTGTGCAGAGTGAAATAAGCCATTTCCAGGAATAAAAAACACAGTCCAGGGGCAACACCTGCTGCTGTAGTTGACGCTGCTCATGACTCACAAACTGCTTACCACAGGGTCTGCATCCAAGTCCTGGCTCGGCTTCCTGTTCCAGCTTCCTGCTACTCCCTACCTCAGAGGGTAGTCAATGAACGGTTTAGAAACTGGGCTGCCACCATCCACGAGGCAAACCTAGACTGAGTTCGATACACCACCTGGCTGCTGTCCGAGACATGAGCCAGTAGACATAATAACTCTTTTTTAATCTCTGTTTCTATCTCCATTTTCTGCTTCCTTCCCTTTCCAATAAAAATAAAAATAATTAGATATAGAAACATCATTTAGAGCAATTTCACATTTTTGTAGAATACAATAAATTTGAACTGAAAAAAGCACGGAGAGTAAGGGTGGTTTCTGGAGGGAGCAGTGGGGCTGAAAGGGGAAATGCTGGCCAAGGGGTATGGAGGTTTCTCAGATGAGTCCCAGGATTCCCCATACAGCATGGTGACTGCAGTTAAAACTACACTGTGCACTTGAAACTGAGTAACAGGGTAGATCTTTGTAAAAATAAAAGATGTACTTGGCTGGCACCATGGCTCAATAGGCTAATCCCCTGCTTGCGGCACCAGCACACCGGGTTCTAATCCTGGTCAGGGCACTGGATTCTGGCCCAGCTGCCCCTCTTCCAGTGCAGCTTTCTGCTGTGGCCCAGGAGTGCAGTTGAGGATGGCCCAAGTGCTTGGGCCCTGCACCCGCATGGAAGACCAGGGGAAACACCTGGCTCCTGGCTTCAGATCAGCATGGTGTGCCGGCCGCAGCATGCTGGCTGCACAGCGCTAACCATTAGGGGGTGAACCAATGGAAAAGGAAGACCTTTCTCTCTGTCTCTCTCACTCCCTGTCCACTCTGCCTGTGAAAAATACATAAATAAAAATAAAAGAGTTATTTCTTTGAAAGGCAGTTACAAAGGGAGAGATAGAAATCTTTTTTGTTTGTTTGACAGGCAGAGTTAGACAGTGAGACAGAGAGAGAGACAGAGAGAAAGGTATTCCTTCCATTGGTTCACCCCCCAAATGGCCACGCCAGCCGGCACACTGCACTGAATCAAAGCCAGGAGCCAGGTGCTTCCTCCTGCTCTCCCATGCGAGTGCAGGACCCAAGCACTTGGACCATCCTCCACTGACTTCCTGGGCCACAGCAGAGAGCTGGACTGGAAGAGGAGCAACCGGGACAGAATCCGGCACCCCAACCGGTACTAGAAACTGGGGTGCCGGCGCCATAGGCGGAGGATTAGCCAAGTGAGCCGCGGCACCTGCCAAGACAGAAATCTTTCATGTCCAGGGTTTACTCCCCAAGTGGCCACAAAAGCCAGGGCTGGACCAAGCAGAAGCAAGGAGACAGGGGCTTCTTGTATGTCTCCTACATGGGTGGTGGTGGCCTAAGATTTTCACTTCTCATTTAATCTGAGACAGAGCTTGAAACCAAAACTAAGAGCTTAGAGATCACGGACTGTATGACTTATGCCACATGGACACCAGGTGCTGTGAAGGGGGTGGATGACAGGTCCAGGCTGCCCCTCACTCAGGAGGAGGACCCTCAGCCTTGGGGAACTCAATAAGGCACCAGGACTCCCTTAGCCCAAAGCAGAGGTACTGCACAATGTGGAACTTGTCAGGATGACTGTGCTCCCAAGATAAAGATGAGAGAACATGGTGTTGTCGACAGGGCTGGGCCCTTCTGACCCTCATTCAAGTGTCAGGGAACTCACAGCAAAGTTTGGAGCTCAGCTCTCCCCACATTACTGTTACCCAGGAGTTAACAAAGGAACATGCAGAGACAGGTGACATGTTCCACTGGGGACTGTGTGTTCTGTGGTCCCCAGTGGGATCTGTCCCCTTTCCCCAGACACCCCAATGACAATCCACAGAGAGATGAGCTCAGAGAGTCTTTTCCTTAAAACTCTGCAGGGTGCTCTCAGATGCATGGAATCCCCCAGCTGTCACCCTGGGTAAGTGGCTCTTTATTCCACAGATGGGCCATTAGGGCAGGGGGCTTCCGAGGAAGGGGGTGAATGGGGACGAATGGGGACTACGGGGAGGTTGGTGGCAGCCTCAGAAGAGACGTGGGCTCCAACAGACCTCCACAGCTCAGGACTGTTCTCTGTTAATACAATAGGGAAACGGGCTTCTCAGGATATTTGGTCTTTGAATATGGCAACCCACGAAAGTATTTCATTTGGCATATAAAACAGTAAACTAATCAATTTTAGCTTCTCTTCCTTTTTGATGAAATTACTTTCATCGGCTTGGTCAACTCTCAAAGCACACATTTTCTCACTATTTTAGACTAAAATTGCACTGATTCACAACCACACATTCACCTATGACGGAATGAGTTCAATTCTACATTTTCATTCAATCTTATCAGCTTTGTACTTTTTTTTTTATCTTTTATTTAATGAATATAAATTTCCAAAGTACGACTCATGGGTTACAATGGCTTCCCCCCCCATACCGGCCCTCCCACCCACAACCCTCCCCTTTCCCACTCCCTCTCCCCTTCCATTCACATCAAGATTCATTTTCAATTATCTTAATATACAGAAGATCAGCTTAGTATACCTTAAGTAAGGATTTCAACAGTTTGCTCCCACACAGAAACATAAAGTGAAAAATAATAGATGATTTTTTTAAATGATGGTGAAATCAGATCAGACCTATTGTCACTGAAGTATCATTTTAAACTACCTGTTAAAGTCTGCCTTAAAAAAATAAAACTTTCAGATGAGGCAACGTCATGGAAAGTTAACCCTCTCTTTCCTGCACAATGGCTGCAGTATGTTCTCATGCAGACCCTTCTTATCCTGCTCCTGTGGCACAGATGTAAAATCGATGGAGTCAGCTCTGAGGCTGTGGGCAAATGCCAAACAGATGATGGGGAAGTGAGGCTGATGTTACACTGAAACAAAGGACATGGAGAGACAGTGATGAGACTTTATCTTTCCTATCTTCTAATTTAGGAATCATCTAGTAGAAATATTGAGTCATTTTAGGAAGTATTAAATTTGCACACTCTAGATCATGAAAACATATCCTCTAATGTTGCCCTCTAATCCAATGCCAGGCCAGTGCTTTGCCAACCATCTGTAGGGAAGGACCAAATTTTTCTCCAGCCTTTGTGTATTGATATTTTATAAAATAAACTGGAACCTTCACTGATATTTATTCTGGAAACCATTAGGAAGAAATACTAGAATAAATTTTAGATACCATGAAGTCAGTGACTGGACTTGTGTTTTATACCCCAAACTAAGATATTGATGATGCAGGCAATATTGTGCATGTCTACACCTATCATGCATTTATTAAAACAAACATTAAATAATCACTGCTGCTTGTTAGAAAGAAACGAATGTGGTGTGATCATAAATGACAGCTCCTCTGTTCAGACAGGAAATTGGGCTGCTCGTCACTGTTGGTTGATCAGGGAATCTGACTCAGGACTATCTGGCTGGCATGTGTGACACTGCAATTATTTAGTGATAGAGCCCATGGATACTCCTGTGCTTTGTTTTGGAATGAAGATAATTACTGTGCCCTTGATTTTTCTCAGACTGCACATCGAATATTGGCACCATTTATATCCAAGAGTGAGCAAGCATCCTGAGCTGGACCTTACCAACATGTAATCCCACCCAGAGCTTTTTGTGAAAATGCTGCCATTCAATTACTTAACAATTTCCTAGATTTCTCTTCATTCTGGTGGAATTTGTCTATGTCACAGAATCTCTGTACACAGCTCTAACATCTCTTTGGTGACAAGTTTGCCTCTGCTGACCATTTCATAATTCTTCATGTACTCAAATTGAACGTGTTCCTCAGTACACATGGAGTCCTTGATGTACATGACATGTGTATGGTCAGTGTCACCGACCAGAGCTTATGCTGGCTGTGATGATGTGGGTGACCTACATGGTAATGATCAAAAATGACATGCTCTCTCAATATGCAAGGCACATGACAACGTGCTGGACATACACTCCAGTGTTTATCCATCACGTCAGTCCTGAGAGAGTTGCAGGACTCTGCTTATGATCCAAATGACAGAACACAGATGCCCTTCCCTCCTCACCCGGTCTCTGTCCCCCTCCATTTCTTAAGCACAAAGCTTGCACTGGGGTCTGCTGAGGGTTTTCTTACTCCTATAACCACTGCCAACTCTGCCCTGACAACTGTTTCAGGTGTATTCTTTTTTTATATGACAGGTAGAGTTGTGGACAGTGAAAGAGAGAGAGAAAGGTCTTCCTTCCATTGGTTCACCCCCCCCAAATGGCCACTACGGCCGGCGTGCCACGCTGATCCAAAGCCAGGAGCAGAGGGGACTGCCTCCTTTACTGGGGTGGCACAGGGAGTCTTCATGGTTTCATTTGCTCCTGAAGGAACATCAGCCTTCACGACCAGTTCTAAAAACTCCCGGTGGTGAGTTTTCAATGAAACACTGATTTCCCATTCTATCTCTTATTCCGTGTGTTTTTGTTCTCCAAACCTGCCACTTTGCCTTTTCTTTAACTCGTATGGTGTGACCAGAGAACTCTTCAGAACCTTATTCCACATGATTTGCCTGGGTTCAAGTCACTATATTCTGAACCTCAAAAGTCTATGTGTGGGCAGGTTGCTCTCTCTGGTGTTGAAATGGATATTTGGGCTTGGTGCAACAGGAGAGCAGGTGCCGTGTCAGCACTGTGACCCCTAGGAGCTGTGCGGGACGAGGGTCTCCGGCTCATCCTCCTTATAACAAGAGTTCACTACATGCTCTACTCTCCTACACTATGCTGTGCTGCTCAGGATTCTCTGTGAGCAGGCACAGCTGGGGAGAACTTGCTAAGAGCATTTCTTTGAGTTTCTCTTGTGGAATGTTCAAGTCTTACAGGTTTTCTAATCAAATACCAACACAGAAATACGTATTAGCTATATTTACAGAAGCAGTGTGTACCCAGCACAGTGTGGAGACAGCTGGGGGAGTGCACTCCTATCTTCAGGTGTCTCTCTGATCCTCCATGGAGACACTTCAGTGGCTTCTCTGGATGCATCCAAATGTGTCCTTTTCCTTATCAACACTCTGAGAAAAAAGGAAGTTTCAAGCTCTTTCTTGGGGATTTTACCTATAGGAAAATAAGACTTCCTATGTTTTTGAAGAATGATCCACCTAAAATTTATTTCCTGATATGATACCAAGTCTGTGGTGTCGTGCATCCTGCCTGTTCTTACACACACCCCTGAGAAATGCTAGACATACACATCCCATCAATCACAATTTACAACTGATGAAACCAACTACCATATCATCTTTACACTATTATGTACTCGAATGAAAAAGGTTTACTTGTGTTTTTAAAGAACTGAATTAAAGAAAGGCCTGCACAAGAGTACTTCAAAGAGTTCAAGTAACATGGAATTAAAAGATAAGGTTTTTTGACAGACAAAGCATTTTGAAATCTAAGCGTAGTCTTTCTTCAGAATACCCATTTTAGTGAAAAATATAAATACACTTCACATACATGGAGTTCAAATTTTTTAAATCATCTTTCAATGTTTTTTAAGGTATTCATATTTCAAATAACATAAAAGGAATCCTCATGTTTCAAATACATAAGAAAACAAGAGTTTTAATTTCCATTACAATCTTTTATTGTGTTATATTAAAATTTTACATCATTAAATGTTATCATAAAACACCCTCAGTATATTTTGCCTAACTTAGGAGAAATAGATACACAGTACATAGGTGACATGTTAAGTACAGCAATGATATAGCAAACTATCAAAGCTATGTGCTTAATGATAGCACAGAACCTCTAAAATACGGAGACAGGTAGACAATCTTACAAACACTGTCCCGTTTTCTCATGAGTACATCACAGGCTAAAACCTGATCTTGCTGAATGTACGAATTGAGAAGATGAAGTCATTATTTGAAAGATACTTTCAGAAAATATTAACTTTTAAAAAGACTACTATACAAATTCTACTCCAGAAAATTGGAAAATTTCCAAAATTTAGATTGAGTTCCTGCATAGTCTCTGTATTGATTTTAAGAAAAGAATTAATTTATTTCATAGGTACAATTCTTTTTTTTTAAACTTTTATTTAATGAATGTAAATTTCCAAAGTACAGCTTATGAATTACAATGGCTCCCCCCCATAACGTCCCTCTCACCCGCAACCCTCCCCTTTCCTACTCCCTCTCCCCTTCCATTCACATCAAGATTCATTTTCGATTCTCTTTATATACAGAAGATCAGTCTAACATATATTAATTCTAAAATAACCATCCTTCCATCACACTCTCTCCCTCCCTCAATCCCATCCCATTCCTTACTTCCTTTTTATTCATCGATTTTTGCAATAACAAATTGAGTGTGCTCTGTAATCACAGGCTTAATGCATCACTAACCATTTTCTAGAACAAGTAAAAAGTAGAAAAACCATGCTTCCACAGGAGTATAAACAAGGGCTAAGATAAACAATCCAATCACAATATATCCATTTTACTCCTATACTATTTTATTATTCATATATAATTCTGTATTTACTACCACATATCAAAGGAAACATGGTATTTCTTTTTGGAACTGGATCATTTCAATAAGTATAATGGTTTCCCAATGCATCTATTTGCTTACAAAAGATTTCATTCTTTTTATGACTAACTGGTATTACAAAGTGTGCATATATACCACATTTTCTTTCAGTCATTACTTATGGACATCTACATGACTGCACAGCTTAGCTATGGTAAACTGAGCTGTAATAAACACAAGGATAAAGGTAATTCTTTTCATATGTTGATTTCATTTCGTTTGGGTAAGTTCCCAGGAGTGGGATGGATGGTAGAGCTATTTTCAGATTTCTGAGAAATCTTCATGCTGTCTTCTAAAAGGGTTGCACTAGTTCATTTTCCCACCAAAAGGTATATTAGCATATCTTCCTCCCCCAACACGTTTCCTAGCATTTACTGTTTCTGATTTTTGGATGAGAGCCATTTTAGCTTGAGTGAGGTGAAACCTCACTGTGGTATTCATGTTGATGACTAGTGATCCTGAGCAGTTTTTCTTGTGTCTATCGGCCATTTGAACTTGAAACTTTGAAAAATGCCTGTCCATTTCCTTTGCCCATTTCTTAACTGGATTGTTTGATTTGTGCTTGTGAAGTTTCTTTAGCTCCTTATAGATCCTGGGTGTCACTTTCATCAGATTCATACTCTGCAAGTATTTTCTACCATTCGGTCAGCTGCCTCTTCACTCTGTTGAGTGTTTGCTTTGCAATGCAGAGGCCTCCTAGGTTGATGTAATCCATTTGTCTATGTTGGCTTTGCTTGCCTGTGCTTCTGGGGTCATTTCCAAGAAGTATTTGCCTATCCCAATGTCTTGCAGAGTTTTCCTGATTTTTCCTTTAGTAATTTGAAGGTATTAGGCCATAGATTAAGATTCTTGATCCACTGTGCATTTATTTTTGTCTAAGGTGCAAGGCAGGGATCTTGTTACCTACTTCTGCACATGGAAATACAATGTTCCCAGCAGGGTTTGTTGACAAAGATATCATAACCCAGGGGTTGATTTTAGCCCCTTTGTCAAAGATTAGGTGCTTATAGCCATGTGAATATTCTGTTCCTTTGGTCTACGTGTGTATTTTTGTGCCAGTACCAGGCTCTTGATTATAAGTATCCTGTAGTATGTCTTGAAATACACTATTGTGATGCCTCCAGCTATGTTTTTTGTTATTTAAGACTCCTTTAGCAATTTGGGTCTTTGTGCTACCACATCAATTTTAGTAGTTCTTTTTCTAGATATGAGAAGAATATCCTTTGATTTTTGAATGGAATGTATTGCATCTAAAAATTCCTTTCTATAAATTGTTTTCTGTCTCACCAATGCTGCTGTTAAGACTTTCCATTCTACTTATTTGACATGCTGAATTCTCCATCTTTAATATTTGTTACAATTTTCTTCTATATCTCCATTGCCCATCAGAATTTTTTCATTTGTGTGATGTGTGGTTTCCTTTAGTTCTGTTTGCTTCTCCAGGTCTTTGAGAAAACTTATCATGCTTTTGAATACCTTTTCAGGCAGTTGACCCATCTTGTTGTCTTCACATTCTAATACGGAAGTCTTCTTGTTTTCCTTTAGGAGAGTCCTGCTTTCATCCTTTTCCATGTTTCTTGCGATTCTATGCTTATTTTTAAACGTTTGTAGATCCACCTGTGGGTTTTCTCCTCTGATGGCTTCTATCTTTGAATTATGCCTCTGTGGAGTGTTTGCTCCTTCAGTGGATGTCCAGCTGGACCAGGGGGCTCCAGCCAGTGATCAAGATTGGGGTAAACACCCAGGGTGACATCCAGGTACAGTCAGCAGAGGGGAGGGTAGGATCATGTCACTGGACACAGCGTCAGCTCCTCTCTGCCAAGGTGATCCAACCACCCATGGTGAACCCACAGTGCCTAGGCACCTCCCCCATTCAGATGAATGAACTGAACAATGGATCCACGCACGTCTCAATCTCAGTGTGGAACCCTGAGCTCTGAACTCAGACTTGGTGTTTGCCCAAAGACCCATCCACAGCCGACTGCACACCCTATCACACAGAATTCCACAGTCACAGGAACAGGCAATCTACATTAGTTTCCCCTGTCCACAGAAAGAACCATGATCTTCCCACAGTCAGCTGCCTTAATCATAGAGGTTGATGGATACCCTGCCTTGGCAAGGTGTCCAGGCAAGTTGATAGAGAGGGGGAGTGCTACATGAGGTGCATGGGTGCCCTCACTCCCATCACTCCTGCAAGCCAGACTCAAACTCAGTGAGGACCACAAATTTTTTAAGAATTTTTTAACTTTTATTTAATAAATATAAATTTCCAGGTACAGCTTATGGATTGCAATGGCTTCCCTCCACCCCTGAAACTTCCCTCCCACTCACAACCCACCCATCTCCCGCTCCCTCTCCCATTCCATTCACATCCAGATTTGTTTTCAATTATCTTTATATACAGAAGATCGATTTAGTATATATCAAGTAAAGCTTTCAACAGTTTGCACCCACACAGAACATAAAGTGTAAAATACTGTTTCAGTACTAGCTATAGCCTTAATTCACATTGAACAACACATTAAGGACAGAGATCCTACATGAGGAGTAAGTGCACAGTGACTCCTGTTGTTGACTAACAAATTGACACTCTTATTTATGGCGTCAGTATTGATTTTGACAGATAGACTTAGACAGTGAGAGAGACAGACAGAGAAAAAGGTTTTCATTCCCCAAATGGCCACCACAGACAGAGCTACACCAATCCGAAGCCAGGAGCCAGGAGCTTCCTCCAGGTGTCCCATGCAGGTACAGGTGCCCAAGCACTTGGGCCATCCTCCACTGCCTTCCTGGGCCACAGCCGAGAGCTGGACTGGAAGAGGAGCAACCGGCATAGAAACCGGCACCCCAACCGGGACTAGAACCCGGGGTGCCGGCGCTGCAGGCACAGGATTAACCAAGTGAGCCATAGCACTGGTGAATCTCACTGCATTCTTAAATGCTAAAGAATCACGTGGCCTAAGAAGTTCAGCTTCTCCTTATCAACTTGTGATAGAGAACCACAATACTCTAATATGTTGCAGAGGAAACAGTCTGATATTTTTGATTTTCTTATGACAATTCTGTGGAAATGCACAGTGGGGATTTTTTTCAATATTCTATGCCACATATTTATAAGGCTTGATCCAAGTAATGAGCTGTACTGCACAGGGACAGCATCCCACAGGCAGGCCATGAACAAGGTATCCCAGACAAACTTAAAGCTTACTTCCCATGCCCCTCCTCACATGAGGAGGACAGAAAGCTCAGGGTCCTATGGAGAACTACCTGTTTGGTGGAGGTGGAGGGAGTGTTCATGCATTAACTCTGTGAAAAAGAATTATCTGGGGCTGGTGCTGTGGTATAGTAGGCTATGCATCTGCATGAGTGCCGGCATCCTACATGGGCACTGGTTTTGTCACAGCTGCTCCTGTTCCAATCTGGCTCTCTACTTATAGCCTGGGAAAGCAGCAGATGTCCCAAATGCTTGGGACCCTGCACCCATGTGGGATAAACTGGAAGAAACTCCTGACTCCTGGCTTCAATCGGCTCAGCTCCGGCCGTTGGGGCCATCTGGTGAGTGTACCAGTGGATTGAGGACCTTTCTGTCTCTCCCTCCTCTCCTTTGTAACTCTACCTCTCAAATAAATAAATAAAATCTTTTAAAAAAGGAATTGTTCCCTTAGAATATGAACATATTCCTGCTCTTTCAACATGCTTGGGAATGGAAAAAGACGACACTGTGGAACAGAGGGTGTTCAGTGCCTGATACTGTGCTGTTCACATACCACTGCTCCTCCACACAGCGACAGAGCTGGCAAATTATGAGAGGACGGTGCTCTCTCAAGGTGAGCTCAGCAGGAGAACCTCACAGGGACGGCAACGGCTGCAGTTCCTACAGTGACCATTGTTCACCAGGCAGGTTATCCATTTCATGCAATTATCTAATACTCTTTCACCTAAAGTGTTTTTAATAAATAATATGCTTACCTACATTTGTAGATAATTGGGGGGGTCACATGTTAAGCTACAGCTGAAGGCCATACATTATGTATGTACATACTCTTTACACTTGAAATTTTCACTTGAATTCATCAAAAATAATTGCACTCTATGTATCCATAAATTTATCAGGATTTTGCAGCTACATAAGAAAATATATCATTTTCTCAGAATTTATATAACTAAAAATTACATAAAATCAGGAAACGCCTTTCAGATAATGGCCATTATACTGTCCAGTTCCTGTTGCAGCCCAGGAGTGGGATGCATATCCAATCATGATTGGCCTGTGTGGAGCTAGGAACAAAGCGCATTCCAGGAGTCTTTGGTGCACTGCAGTATTCCCAGGTGGAAAAGGGTGCATGGAAAATGATCAACATATCTTCAAAAGGAGAAACTTGAAGTTGAGACTGATACATGAATATTATCTGTGATGAATAATTGTTGCTGTGGATTCGTTCTGAAAGGAGGAGTGCAGTGGAGGCAAGAGGCATGGAGTCACCATACAGACACTGGGAGTCGGGTGAAAGCGGGCTA